>NC_025994.2:121249848-121544285 GCF_000442705.2 Elaeis guineensis | reverse complement strand
AGCTCTTGGTTTATCCTGACCTATATGGTTGGTGTCCAAGTTTGAAAAGAACTGAAATTTTCCTGCATTGCATATGACCAAGATGTCAAAATTCAGATCACTATGGAAAATTAAAAATTACTAACCAAATTTAGTCATCAGTTACAATCTATTTAACGAAAAAATTTTATTTAGAACACTGGCCAATATGTTATTATGTTTGTACTAAATTGGTCAAATTCATGGACTTATTGGTTTTTGTTGGCCAATATACAAAGCACCTGGGTCTTCGAGCGTGCACTTATTGTGCCCGGATCTTTATTCTGTGATTCCAAATGCTAGCATATCAGATGAGTAATTAATTTCCTAGAAGGTTTGGGAACATAAGATGTGGTAGTGGAGGAATTATTGGGTAAACTCGTTCTATTATAGGTAAATTTTTTTATAGGTTTTACTTAGCTTCTTTTTATCTCACAGTCAATCATGATCGATTATAATTAATAATTAATAAAAAAATTAATTGATGTGTAATTTTTTTATGGATTTTGCCTACTGTAGAATGCGCCGTCGTAGCGATCAAAAATGTTAGCTCTTTATTGTCCAGGTTGGCATTGCCATGTATTACGGAGGCGTTCGATCGAATGCCCGTTATAATATGCGGCTGGCATACGTCCTCCTTCGCATCGAGGCGCAGTCTCTCTTCCCTTCTGATCAACGTTCGCTCTCCCATGGCCTCCTCCACCTCTTATCTCTTGCTTCCACTTCCCCACCTCCTCGCTCTCCTGCTCGTTCTCTATGCCAACCCAGCCGTCAGCTGCTTCAACTCTATCTTTAGCTTTGGAGACTCCCTCGCCGACACCGGAAACTTTCTCAGCTACGCCAAAGGAAGCAACATCGGCCGCCTTCCTTACGGCGAGACTTACTTCCACCGTCCCACCGGCCGGTTCTCCGATGGGCGACTCATCATTGACTTCATTGGTGTGCAGTCCTTATCTCTTCTACCTTTTGCTATTGATTACTAGAGACCATACTGTTTTAATGGATTAAGCTTCTTTAGAACAAATGTTATCTGAAAATTTGAGATTCCAAACAACGTTTCTTATGGTAAGCTTATCGGGTGAATGGTGGGTGCAGCACAACGCCTGGGACTGCCTCTCGTGCCGCCGTCTCTACCGGGGCCAGGAGGGCAGGGTTTCCGGCAAGGAACAAACTTCGCGGTGGCAGGAGCGACGGCGCTGGCCAATGACTTCTTCAGGGCCAAGGGGCTCAACGTTACATGGACCAGCTATTCGTTGGGCGTTCAGATCGAGCAGTTCAAGCATCTGCTGCCTTCGCTTTGTTCCTCGGATTCAGGTAAAGCTTTTCGAATTTTATTGGATATAGTTCATAAGCAGCACGAAATCAGCTTGTTTTATAGAAAAATATTTTTTCTTTTTTGAAGAAGGAAAGAAATTAGATTTCACCGCTAATCTTTATGGTTTTCATATAATAAATATAATTATTCTATGTCTTGACAATTATCTTCAACCTTTGGAACATCAACATTGATGAGTTACACTTGGTTATGAGTCAACCCTGAAGAGGGTAGTTACATCAAAAATGAAAGAAGGAAAAACAAAAGAAAACCGTGAAGATGTGAAATAAATTAGGGGGGGTAGCTCTTTGCTGCCTCCCATTTCCCTTCAAAAAAAAAAAAAAGAAAAAGAAAACCGTGAAGATGGTAGGGTGAGCATAGAGTAGAAGATGGAGACTGGTCACTCTTCATCTTATAAACACAAAAAAGGAAAATCCTTTCCAATTCAAAGGATGGATATACCTATTGGGTTATAGTTCAATTTGCAATCCTATGAAAACGTGAGAACCGAACAATATTCATATTCAATTTTGTCCTTTTCCTTTTCTTTGTAGTAAAAGTGGAGAAGGTAATTCTATAGTTTTCTCAATGATCTAGAAATGATGCAAATAATCAATGATTGGTGTACAATAACAAAAAATTAGTTTATTGGTTAGTATATGTATTGCCACTAAACTTTGATTTGGCGATCTAGACTTCCCTTCTGTGATTTAAATTAGGAGATTTTAACAGCAAACATATTTGTCCATTTCATTGCTTTTATTGGCAAAATTATACCTTACATCTTGTGCATCATGTGATGGTGCACCAAGTCAATCATCAAGTTTCATTCTTATGGCTCTACTCAGAATGTGATTTTTCATGACCACATAAATGAAACAAGATAATTAGTATGGTGCACAGCCATGTGTATAATTTGTCCTATCATTTTTCCTAGCAAAGTCAGTCCTTGCTTCTTGCCCCTTTCTTCAGGTTCACGTACTCTACTTCAGGGACAAAAAGAGATATAAATCTGACAAGGACCTTTATAAGACTAACTCATTTCCGTTCATGTTTGCAGAGTGCCATAATTTTTTAAACAACACTCTTTTCCTTATGGGAGAGATAGGAGGCAACGACTATAATTTCCCGTTCTTCCAAGGGAGAACTGTGGGAGAGATAACCACCTATGTTCCCAACGTCATCTCTGCCATTAGCTCCGCAATTAAAGTGAGTCCATTTCGCTCAATGTATTCCCTAATGAAAGCCCATTTCGTTCTCAATATTGCATTTATTCTATTAGTAGCATGTGGGAGCTAATTCTTAAACCCGTTTTACCAATGCTCTCTATTTAATTGCTAGGTCTTGATTGATCTTGGGGTGAAGACATTGGTGGTACCGGGTAACTTCCCAATTGGATGCGTTCCTGTGTATCTGGGTATTTTCCATAATTCAAGTAGAGGAGACTATGGTTGCATCAACTGGTTGAATAAGTTTTCAAAATATCATAACCAATTACTCATAGCCGAGCTGAAAAAACTTCATCAACTTTACCCCGACGCCACTATCATCTATGCCAATTACTATGAAGCATTGTTGAACATCGTCCGTTCTCCACAAAAATTTGGTGAGCCTTTCTTTCATATCTACCAAATCTTTGTGATTGTGATTTTCTTTTATTTGCTCATAACTATACAATTTAAACATCACTTTGTAAATAAAAAATATTTTTATTTTTAAAATTTTTTATGTTTCATATAACTAGCCAATTATTTAAAAAAATAGAAGCATAATAATGATGTTGGAGATGATGATAATTGTAGGGTGGTGGTATTGGTGGCGAGGGCTATAGTAATAGTGACGACAAGGGGCTATAGCATATTTCTGTTTGATTAAAGCGTGGGTGGTACAAATATAATTCATATCCAATCGGGTTGAAAGATGACTGTCCCAACTCAAATCTGTGTATCTTTTACTTGAAGTCATTATCCTTTTACATATTTTTCCTCAAACTTTTTGTCTCCCGGCTGTAGTGGATTCTTGTTTACTTAAGGTGCGGGTAATACAAACACAATCCATATCTAATCAAGTTGAAAGATGACTGTCCCAACTCAAAACCATGTATCTTTAACCTGAAGTCATTTTACTTTAATATATTTTTCCCCAAACCTAGTATCTCCGCCAGGGTTGTGACATGAACGCCTTCATGTTTTGCATGTCCATGTTCACCTTAAAATAATAGCATCAGTTACATGTGTTGTGAACTAGTTCATTACTACATTAATGGAGTTGAGTTGATTGCAGGAATCGAGGTAACTGAGAAAGCATGCTGTGGTCCATCTTGTGGAGATCCGGGGGCCACGCTCTGCAGCGACCCCTCAAAGTATATATCATGGGATGGGATTCACCTAACGGAGGCGGCTTACAAGATCATTGCTGATGGCTTATTAGATGGACCATATGCGAGTCCTCCAATAACTCGAGCGCGCTCGGGATGTTAAAAGGGAAAATGGTAAAAATAATTGCAAACAGAGATAGAGAAGGCAATGCCTTTTGATATGTTTTGCTCATACAAATTAATAAGAAATCTTATACTTGAAAGATGTTTTTATCTGCAGTGCGTGGTACCAGAGACTGCTAAATCCCGTAATGCATATTTCACAATTTATACAATGGAAACAGGAGCCGACCAATATCTAGTCATCACCCTATCTTCTGCATGTCTTGAATTTAAATTCACCAACGAGAAAAAATGTACATAAACAATGGTGAGGCCCCAGAGGGACATCCTACCCTATTCCTCTCAATTTAGATTGATATTAATATTGTCAAAATCAGCTGAACCGAAACCGGTCGGCTAACAAGTCCCGAATATATCCCTTAAATTGGATTGGTCAAAAACTTATCAAAATCGGATGAGTCGTCTGAATCGAACAAACCTATTGAATTGGATGATCCGTTTAAATTGAACAAATCATAGAAATTTTATATCTGAGCTGATTATTTGGACATAGATATTTGAACCTAAAAAGCTAAATTACCAAGTGGGTCACCGGGAGACGCTTGGGCCCACGGCTGCGTATTGGGCCCTTTAGGCTGCCATGAGGTGCTCTGGTTCTTAACCATAAGCATGCCGTCAAAACGAAACCTCGAGTCTGCGAGGCAAGAAATTATTGCAAAGACCAGGTCCAAGTGGACCAGGGTAAATAGTGGAGCATATATGCGGTGGATAACGCGCAATCGGGAATTTATCGGGCAATGCGGCGTGTTATCCACCGTGTGATTTGATGTGGTTCATTGGGCCTGCTCCAAGTAATAATTGGACCTGTGAGAGGTTGTCACAGCCCATAATCGGCCCATGCTCCCGTGAGCAACAATTTCTTTTTTCGTTTTCCTTGGTACGGCTATCTTTTAAAAAAATGCTAAATAGATCCAATCAGTCATATCAATCATAAAAGATCCCGAAGATGCGCTGGCAGAGCACGAGTGGACTAAGTCCTCTCTAAAATCTAAGGCCGGTGCCCCAAGATTCGGTATTTCCCCTTCTTATATCACCGCACTTCTCTTTTTTTGGCAAGTGACGCCTCCCTTACCTTCTTAACCACTCCTGATGGCCTCCTCCACCTCTCATCCATTGATTCCACTCTCTCTCCTCCTCGCTCTCCTCTTTCTTTCAAACGCCGACCCGACCACCACCTGCTACACCTCCATCCTTAGCTTCGGGGACTCCATTGCCGACACCGGAAATTTTCTCAACTACACCAACTGGGGCCCAGAAGCCCGGCTTCCGTATGGCGAGACTTACTTCCATCATCCCACCGGGCGGTTCTCTGACGGGAGAATTATCATCGACTTTATTGGTGCCTAATTCTCGTCCTTTTCTTTTCTTTGTTTCCTCCGTTCCGATAGCCTGTAGTCGTTACTCTTTGGTCACCAAGTGTTTGTTATGATGAGCGACGAGTGATGGTGATGGTGGTGGGTGCAGCACAAGCCATCGGAGTCCCACTCGTGCCACCGTATCTGGCAGGACCCGGCGATCATGGCTTCCGGCGTGGGGCGAACTTTGCCGTGGGAGGGGCGACTGCGCTGGAGAACGACTACTTCAGGGCTAGGGGTCTAAATGTTCGTTGGACCGAGTACTCGTTGGGGACTCAGATCGAGTGGTTCAAGCAACTGCTGCCTTCGCTCTGCTCCTCCGATTCAGGTAAACCTTCTAAATCCTGAGTACTGATGTTCAACCCGGAATAGATGGATCTGAGGGGCAAGAATATGTTGAGGTCAACGGGTTCATGTCTTACTTTTTAGTTGAAGTTTGACCGGCAGATCGATGGATTTGCTTCGGCCTCCTCCTTTTATTTGCCGGAACTTCTTCAACAATTTTTTTTTTTTAATTCAGAGACAAGGAGGAAGCAAAATGTTTCCCCCAATTTTATTCAATGAAAAAAATTTACAATACAGGATGATAGAGAAAAAGTGCCCCAATTCATATTAGGCAACACTCATAACCCACAATCGACAAGCTCCCGTAGC
The DNA here is from genome assembly GCF_000442705.2 of Elaeis guineensis. Classification (NCBI taxonomy): domain Eukaryota; kingdom Viridiplantae; phylum Streptophyta; class Magnoliopsida; order Arecales; family Arecaceae; genus Elaeis; species Elaeis guineensis. Next base: position 121,538,443 of record NC_025994.2, on the reverse strand, counting down.
ATTTCAAAACGAGCGGTAGCTCCTACAAAATCCAAACAAAACGAAATATGGGAGGAAAAAAAACAGAGGAGCTTCAAACAAGGGCTTAATGGCTCTCGTTGAAATTCCCATTGTAAATGTTCTCCCAGATGGTGAATTTTAGAAGGGCCTTAAAACAGCATAGAGTTGATGGTAGGTGAAAGAATCGTGATGAGTTCCATTCCAAACATATGTGCCCATAGAGCGCCATAGTGAAGTGGTCCCATCCTCTCCTCAATTCCTTTTTGATTCTTTTTTTCTCCAAGCAATCCAAAGGTCACGAATGTCTCTTGGCCAGCCATGACCTTGTTGCAAAGAGACACTTGACCAAGAGATGAGAAATTGCTTCAGAATTAGCCCTACATAGCAAACATCTAACAGTACTCGGTTTTTTTTTTTTTTGGCCATCACTTCACCAGCGCTAAGCTTATTTTTCAAGGTCAACCATGATGAGACACTTGACCAAAAGATGAGAGATTGATTCAGAATTACCTTTACATGGCAAACATCAACAGTACCTCCCCTTTTTGTCTGCCATCACTTCACCAGCACTAAGCTTATTTTTCAAGGCCAACCACATAATCGCTTCGATTTTTTTTTGTACTTTCGCTTTCGAGACAGCTTTATGAAAAGGCCAGAGGACCCTACCTCCATCAATGAATTTGTTGAAGGAACTAACCACGAGATTTTCATTGTTTGTAAGCTTCCACGCATTTGAAGAAGAGTCGCATGCGAAAGATGCTCCATTACAGTGGGCCATAGGCCCATAAAGGTGGATGCACCATTTTTGTCTTTTTCATTTCCAAAAGAAAACCGCCGATACACCGTTTTTTCCACTCTTCTGTACAACTCACCAAACAGAGAGGCAAGCAAAAGGGGCAGGGTCCGACCATTGGTCCGCCTAAAGTCTCATGTTATCTCCATCCCCCATCTTGAATGATGTGCAATTCCAAAATGCCTACAAATCTCCACCGATATCCCTCCACATAGATAAAACCTTCACAAAACTTTCTTCTACTGTAATAAGCATTCATGATTTGCCTGCACCAGCGTGCTTCTGATCCTTTGATTAGCTTCTACATCTACTTTTCTAGCAAAGCGAGGCTCATATCTGAAATATTCTGGATGCCAAGTCCCCACCTTCTTTCTTGTAATTGCATACATTATCACAATTTACAAGACTGTGAAAGCCACTAATATTTTCTTTCCCTTTTTATAAGAAGGCTTTTCTTAGTGGGTCTATTCTGTTTCCTGCTCAACGTGGAAGTTTAAATACAGACGTGAAGTATGAAGGTAAAGCAGCTAACATTGAATTAATAGGGTGAATCTATCTTTAGAACTTAGGATCATTTAGTTGGGGATAATCTAGTACGAAGAAAATGAATCTCATGTCAAATTTACACGATTGGTATGAAAAATGGAAGAAAGAGATGGTAAAAAAATCGATGGTCTCCATGTTTATTTTTCGAAAAGAGAGGGTAAAATAAATACAATAGAAAATTAGTATTTGATAAATTTTCAAGTGGTAGTAATCTATATTTAATAAAAATATTCTCAATAAAACTACGTATGTAATCATTAAATTTGTTTTGATATCTTTCCAAATTCATTCAATAAAAAAAATTTGTAAAAAAATTAAAAAAAAGATGGTATTATTAAAAGGACTATGTGATTATGGTCATTATATTAAAATTGATAGAGATGACAATATAAATATGATATTAAAAAATTATTTTATATTGAAAGATATATTTGTAAATTTTATCATATTTTCATATAGAAGTAACTCCAATCAAATATTGTAACATTTTTTCAATATCATTTTTTGAAGTATTTTTATTCACCAACCAAATGTGATAAAAATTATTTTTTTTTATAATCATATTTTCAGATAAATAATTTTTAAGAATCGTTAGATTATCTCATGATCTGTGATCTGACACATCCCAATCAAACGGAGAAGTTTATCCTTCTAAGAAGCAAGTTCGCCACCCATTTTTTCTGTAAGCGGTATCCAACAATTTTTGGCAGCTTTTTATTACTAAGTGGCAGACAAATATAGCTGAAAAGAAATGACTCTCTTCTAGACTTCAGCCATGTGGTGAATGACTTAGCTTGCCCCTTGTTGGTATTAATGCACATCATTGAGCTCTTATGAAAATTTATTCAGTCCTAAAGCTTTTTCAAAACCCAATAAGACTGCTTTTACTACCGCGATGCTTTCCTCCTCACTTGGCAAAATGGAGGCTTCTTAAATTTGAAAAGCACAGGTTAGATCCGGTTAATATCTTAATGAGACCAGTGTCCCGCAAGATTCAGAATTCTAGCTAAGACATCTGTAACAAATATGAAAAGATATTAAGAGAGAGGATCCTCTTGTCTCAGTTCTTATTTACAATTTAAATGGATAATGACCCTCCCTCCATCGTCCATCTAGGAAGGGGTAAATGGAAGAATTTATTGGTAACTGCTCTAATACGAACTTCATGAATTTTTAAACCCCTGAATGGCATACTATTTGCAAGGGGGATGGAGCATCCAAAGCATATCGCATATATATATCTTTGTCGTGGATACTGTTTATAGATTCCAATTATGTTGCTTAAAAAAGCAAATTATTCACTTGTATTTCTTGTTCACATGATAGAATGCCAAGGACTCTTTAGCAGCTCGCTTTTCTTCATGGGAGAGATTGGAGGCAATGATTACAACGAGCCGTTAATTCAAGGAAGAACAGTGGACGAGATTCGGACCTTTGTTCCCGATGTCATCTCTGTCATTTCCTCGACACTAAAGGTAGGCTTGTTTCTCTCTTAATCTTAAACTTTTACCACTACAATCCATATTTTTATGGAATCTGGTGGTGCCGTAGTGGTGCTTTCTAAGCTCTCTGTTCTTTTAGGAATGCTTGCTAATCTCTCTTTACCAAGGTTCTTCATTTTGATTGCTAGGTCTTGATCGAACTTGGGGCGAAGACATTGGTGGTTCCAGGTAACTTTGCCATTGGATGTGTCCCACTATATTTGATGCTTTTCCAAAGCCCAGCATCAGAATATTACGACCCACAAACGGGTTGTATCAAATGGTTGAATGAGTTCTCAGAGTATCACAATCGGCTACTCCTGGATGAACTAGACAAGCTTCGACATCTTTATCCAAATGCCACCATCATCTATGCCGACTATTACAAAGCGTTGTTGAGCATCTACCGATCTCCACGTGAATTTGGTGAGATTTTTTTTTTTTTTTTTTTTGTATGGGCATTTTTAACATCTTCTTCGCCCTATGTGGAATGATGAGTCTAGAAAAGAAGGTGCTTTTATAATTTAAAATAAAATTATATTTTCTAAAAACATTAAATATTTTTAAAATCAAATATTTGGTAATATAATTTAAGAAGTACTTTTACTATAAGAATAAGACGAGTCAAAAAAAATTCAGTTTTCTTTTTCTATATTAGGAATAAAAAAATTATATTCTCTAAAAACATTAAACATTTTTAAAATAAAATATATGGTAATATAATTTAAAAAGTACTTTTACTATAAGAATAATTCAAGTCAAAAAAAAAAAAATCAATTTTCTTTTTCTATATTAGGAATAATACCAAACGCAACCTAAATCTTTATGAATTCATTATAGCATCATAAACCATGATTGGTTTAATCTTCAAATTTCAAATACTTCATATACTTTGAATAAGCTTAAATCAATGATTGAGACCGAAAAAGATGCCTACTAATGCTTGCCTTAAGCTAAACCTTCTTTTTTGTGCCCCTAATGATATGAGATGACAGCCTTCATGTGTTGTACTGCAGCCTCTTTTGCTCTCGAGGCCGTGGTATTGTTAGCTATAAAATAGTATCAATTGCCTGTTCCAGGATCTAGTAGCTTGTCTTTGAAGCTCGTAGTTCATTATCATTGTTTGATTAAAAGTGATTGAGGGTGACCGCAGGATTTGAGAAACCTTTTGATGCCTGCTGTGGAGGTGGCGGTCCCAATAATTGTGCTATACAGTGCGGAGATCCAGGTTTTACAGTCTGCAGCGATCCATCAAAATACGTTAGCTGGGACGGATCGCACCTAACGGAGGCTGCATACAGGGCAATCGCTCTTGGGTTATTACAGGGATCATACACCACTCCTTCCATGAGCCGAGCATGCCCGCACATAGAGCAGTATGCTGCTAATCTGCGAAACGCTTCTAGCCGACCACCTGTGCAAACTTACAGTGCTGTTCTTTAGTGAAAATAATAACAACAATAGCAAAATAATGATAATAAATGAATGTAGTTGAATTTTAAAAAAAAAATGTAGCACTGTTTTCCTAAAAAAGTAGAGAAAACGACGCCCTATATGTACTGTGGCCATAGGGGGATGTTCTCACACCTCAAATATTATTTCTGTGCCATTTACATCCCACAAACTTGGGAATTCCACTGTTTGCCACAGTACAGACGTTGTGGTATTTTATGGAGAACAATGTACACTGTTTGACATTAATTATTTGGGTGATGTTTTCTCTTATTATTATTCTTTATAAATGTGAAAGATTGTCGGAAAGAACAGATCTCAACAGCTTGGCAAGGAAAATGTCTCATTTTTGCATCAGGGTGGTGACACTTCAACTACGCTGTTTAAACAAGTGTCTAATTACTCTAATAAGCAGTACGAGCTAGTGACTTGACTGCAATATTACTTTTTTTTTTTCACCTAGTGGTTCATTTAGGTGGGAAAAAAAAAATTTCTCCGTATTGTTTATTAGGATCAGCATATTTTAATAAAAATAGTATTTTTCCTGTCATTATCATCATATTCTGACAAATGGATAGATGGCAATTAATAGAATAAGCAAACTACTTGATATGGCTACATCACCCTTATCTCACTCGGATGATTTTTGAGATCGATTTTCAGCCTCGGCCGATCTGATCTCGACTGATGATGAGGAGTCCAGTTCAAAATAGTTAACCATTAATTCGATGAGTTAGATAAGACATTTATAATCATAATAGAAAAGATTAGTATGACAATCAGATAATAATTTGTCCACCCCACATCCGAAATACGAAGCATGATTTCTACTTGTGCGGTTTGCATGTATCTTCTTATAATGGCTACTACCCTCTGTGAGCAAGGTCATTATTTCTCCTTTATAAATAAGGAGGGGAAAGAAACTGCAGATAAATCTAGAGTCAATATCAAAGAATTTTTCTCATTTTTTCTCCTTTTATCTGTTCTCTGATCATCTATTGACTTGGAGATTAGAGAATCTTCATCGAAAACACTTTTAATGAAGGACTTTTATTTGCAAGATCAATTTTCTTCATGTGATGCATCATCTGTCTCAGCAACCACCAGACCAATCTCGACACTGGCTCAGAGATTGGCAGTAACATCATCCATTTACCAAAGTCAAATAATTCATTCAAGTCAGATCGTCTACCAGCCCTGGGTTCACCCAACCTGACTTAAAGCTTTCAACAAGTTAGGTAGCCCACCAATCTCAGAACCAATTGGAAGCAGAGCATGAGAATAGCGTGTGATTTTTTGGCTCGGTCTTGTCGATTTTGAATCTGCAACAAAACCCCACCAAAGAAAAGATGCACGAAAACAGGCCATTCGTGGACACAGCTCCTAGAAATTTTTTTTTCTATTAATAATTAACCGATAGTTAGTACCAAGGGCATATCTGTTTAATTTTTGTCATTGCCACCAACGCTTGGAAAACGAGTGTTAACTATTGATTACATAATATGAGCGTCATTCCTTACCCAATCTTTGGCCAGAGAAGCAACTCTAGACCGATAAAAGGGCAGCAAGATTAGATCAGTACGAATAGTATGGGAGGGCATGGAGAAAAATAGATAGCAAACTCCAGCATATTCATTAATGGAGTGTAGGCAAGGTACAAAATACAACATACACTAGCACCATGGCTGGGAAAAGGTTGCCTCCAAAGATTACTGGGCTTTCGAAATCAATCCAGAAATAAAACCACTACTATTATCAAACTTGAACGGAACCATTAATGGCTTCCAAGAGAGGAAAAGAGCCCAGCACGCCTGAACCATCATCCAATTTGAGGTTCGATCTCTCTCGCACCTGGCAGATTCTTCCCCATGCCAAACTGGAGCCAATTAGGATAAGTTCTCGAGGGATTGACATCAGTTTCCTAGCTACCATGTTTCAAGAGAGTAAGGGACAGGAGAGAAGCTGTTCAATGGTTTAGTTACGAGTCCTGCAAAAGGGACAACAGACGAGGCGAAACTGCTACGGATCACTGATGGGGAGTATAATGTCTTGGTTCATCCTATTTTGGTGGAGGAGGTGCAGGATGTCCTTTGATCTCTTGAAGAGGACAAGGCTCCGGGTCTATATGGCTTCTCCCTATCTTTTTCCGTCGGTACCAAATGATTGTTGGGGAGGAGATGACTGACGCTATCCAGCTGGTTTATACATCTAGAGGAACCTTTATGTAGTGGAAAAGGATTTTGATCATCCTCATTTCGAAGAGGCTTGATGTGACTGCTTCGAGACATTTCAGACCGATCAATCTCTACACCACTCTTTACAAAATGTGTGTAAAGATCTTGATCGGATGGCTTCAGCCTGTGATCCTGCAACTCATCAATCAGGAGCAGGGAGCTTTTGTTAGCGGCCACAGCATCTCCGATAATATTCTACTTGCCCAAGAGTTTAAGCATGATTTGCAGTGGGCTCCTATTCGTCGGAGCTTGATGGATATCAAGCTGGACATGGACCATGCATACGATAGTATTAGTTGGCGCTTCCTGCGATGGTCACTCTGTGAGTTTGGCTTTTCTGACAGATGGATCGACTGGGCTATAGACTGCATGAAGGCCCCGAGCTTTTCTATTTTGGTCAAGGGCACTTCGACGGAGTTCTTTCACTCGACTGGTGGTCTTCGCCAGGGATGCCCCCTCTCTCCCTATCTGTTTATTTTATGTACTGATGCATTGTCTCGTGCACTCCAGACAACTATCTAGGGGGTGGAGCTCGAGCCCTACTGGCCCACCCTGAGATCGTAGCCCCTCTCCCACCTCCTGTTTGCTGATGACTACTTGCTTCTGGAATGTGCCTCAATCCAGAATGTGAGATGCTGAGCATCTGTGGTCGAGGTATACAGCCGTGCTTCGGGCCAGGTGGTGAACCTCCAAAAGTCGTCGATTGTGTTCAGCCCAAACATGAAGAGCCAGGTAAAGCAGGCGATTAAGATCAGACTAGAGATCCTGGAGTAGACTGGGACTTTGATCTACCTAGGGGTTCCCAGTATGGGTCGAAGGCTCCAACGAGCTAATTGCATGGCCTTAGAGTAACGGATCCAAGGCCGATTGGAGGGTTGGCAGACCAGCACCCTTTCTATGATGGGTAGGATCACCCTTGTCAGACATGTTCTTAGCTATATTCCAATCTATCTCTTGACGAACACCATTGTGCCGTGCTCTTACCTCAAGGGTCTGGAGCAGCTGTTTCGTGACTTTCTCTGGGGCTCTACGGAAGGGGGCCACGGACTTCATTTGCTCTCTTGGGAGGTGGTCTGCCAACCTATGCGGGATGGTGGATTGGGGATCCAGTCCTTCTTAGTTAGGAGGGAGGCCATAATTGTCAGGCATGCCACCAGATTCTCTCTCCAGCCTGACTGTCTATGGAGTCATGTGATGAGTGCCCGATATAGCTCTTGAGACTAGAGGGGCCCGACCGGTGCACTGTGCAGTTGTTCTTTCATTTGACGAGAGATTTGCATCCGAGCTCCAGCTGTTGTGTTCTACATCAGATGGCTGATTGGCGATGGGATGTCTGTCGAGGTGAGCCAGAATGCATGGATCTCCAACCTTCCAATCTTTTTCTGGTTGACTTTTGTTAGCACGGAGCTGGGCGTCGAGATAAGGGTCCGGGATTTGATTTCGAAGCACGATAGGGGCTAGAGAGTGGAGGATGTGGCCTGTCTGTTCGCAGAGCCACTTGCTGTAAGGATCCTTGCTACTCCTATCTCTGATCATCATGGTAGGGACACGAGGGTTTGGGGTCGATCATGCTACCCCAGGGTGATGATGAGGGAGCTTGTCATATGGTGTAGGTCTATTTCAGAAAGGAGGATCGACGCTGCATGGATTTGGAGGGTGCCAATCCATCCAAGAGTTCATCTATTTCTTTGGAAGGTGGTCTGGGATCGACTACCAATCCGGAGTCTTCTTCGAGGAAGGGACAGAGATTTTCACTGCTTGTCCGATCTATGGCTTGGAGGATGAGATGATGGAGCATGCTCTATTCCAGTGTTCGAGGGCTGACCTGATTTGGAAGATGGCTGGTGGCCAGTGATGGGAGGCTGATAGTGGCCCTTGGACTGATAAGTTTCTAGACATAATTCGCTGGCTTTCTATCGGCGATAGGAGAATGGCTTATATCGCCTATCAGATTTGACTATCTAGGAACAGTGTGGTGTTTCACTACCACATAAAGGAGTTATGGCAGTGCTTATGTGGCAGTGATTTTTGCTATCTAGGAACAGTATGGTCTTTTACTACCACAAAAAGGGGCTATGGCAGCATTTTTGCGACAACGGTTTAAAAAATTGCTTCCATAGAACCTACCGTAACGGTTATTCGTAACCACTGTAGTAGGTCAGAACTACGACAGTGATTGTGCAACTGCTGCTATAGATCTACAGAAGCGGTTTGTCAATCGCTGCCATAAACCACGACAGCGATTGGCATGGAACCACGACAGCGATTGGTACGGATACAGCAGTAGTTGTGCAACCACTGCTGTAAGTTATGACAGTAATTTTTTTACTACCACTGTCATGGTCCTTTCCTATAGTTACTAACCATCCAACCGCTTAAATTTATCATTTTTTATCTGATAGATGCAATTCAAAATATAATTACTCAAACTAAAACTTGCAAGAATAAAAAATTTCACATAAAATTCAATAATAATATAGAAATATGTCTGAAATACTTAAATTATATTACTGATCAAATTGTATTGTAATATTTTTTAAATAAAAATAAAATACATCAAAAATTTTCTAAATCAAAATCCTCCTTTCCAAGCATCTCATCATCATCGGAAGGGGTTGAAGCAAGACTGAGAGGGGTTGTAGCAGGAGCTATAGGGGTTGGAGCTGGAGGGGTTGGAGCTGAAATGCTAGCCAATATATCCTAAATGCTCAAAAAATCAACTCTAAGATGAGCAGAGAGCTGTGTCACTATTGCGGACATGACGCTCTATAGCTGAGATGCACGCTCCTGCGCCTGAGCTGCCTGTATCAAGGCCACGTCAAGCTGCTCCCGATTGACGACTCTGAAAGCGTGTGAGGAGATGCTCGCTTCAGATCAGTAGCTCATCGACGTATGTTCTGATCTACAATGAATCCTCCCAGAGTGCTCAGGTCCTAAGACCTGAGACAGATGGTCATGGGAGACAGAGATATTTGGGCCCTCGCTTGCAAGCATATCTAACTGCTTCTGTAATTATAAATTAAAATAAAATCTTATAAAAAATGCTATAATGCTAATCATACTTCAGTTATTACTTGCAAAAAATCTTTCGATCGCAGTGTTCATCAGCCTGCCCTTCTTGTCCATACGACTCGATCGGAATATGGTGCTATGACCGGGCATCACCCCCTCTCTCGTCAGCTATAACAATTATTCAGCTTCTTAAAAATGTATGAAAAAATAATAATTCAATAACTTATAAACTAAAAGGTCAAAATTCATTATCTCTCTATGCACATGACTGACCATAGACTCACGATTAAGAGTGTGCGTGCAATCTCGAGCCGTCTGATTCTTTCGGTTATGACGAGATATAGTCTCAAAAGTATTTAAATCACATAAGTTAAAATCAAATATAATTGTCAGTGTAATGAAAAATTCATAAGTTACAAATTAAACCTGAAAGTCCTAGCTTCTCCAATGCTTGACCATCTCCTCCCACTGACTCGGGAGACAGTCCTGAATCTAAGGAACAAGCTCCTCCTCAATATCTCTATGGTGCTCTAGCCACCTTTTATGGAACTTAATCTTGTAGTTCTAGTACAACTCTCTAATCTTCTGTATTCGAGCATCTCGAGCCCTCTCATGATCTGAGAAGTCATAGCTCCTCTGTACAAAGTTATCAAAAGTCAGTTATGAAATTATTCTAATCAAACATAATGTAAACATATCACATGCATATATATAATTAAGATACACTTATCCAAATCTCCTACCATACCCAATCCTTGACCCGAGGGTCCATCAATCACCAGTCTATGGGTAGTACGGGGATGATGTCAGACCGCCTCACAAACACTTTGAAAAAAGAATGTATCTCCTGCACGGTCTCCCCTATTGGCCTCTCCTCCTGATCATACTCCACTATGACCTGATGCTGGCAGTTCTACACATACGGTATGCGTGTGGGACTGTGAAATGTCCTACTGGATGATGCATCTGCAATGAAAATATATTACGAATATATAAGTATGCAATAATTATAAAAAAATAAATAAATAAATTATTGACACAATGAAAATCTACTTTCATTGGGATCATACGACGTAGATGCCAGTGGAGCTAGATCGGTAGGTGGAGTATATGCCGGAGATGTAGCTACCGGTGGAGGCTCAAATATATTGGTGGGAGGAAGATGTGCTTGCGAAGCCAAAGCCGAAGTTGATGCATTGGGAGGAGTATGTGCCTCCTAAATCGATGCGGATGCGGAGGTGGATGCGGAGGCAGAGCTCCGCATAGCCCACCGAGCGGTGGGGGTGAAAGCTAGATGATGTTTCGATGCCATCGTGACTTGTAATATTAATGAATATTAACAAATATAACATGTTGGTGAACAATAATATTAGTAGAGCATAAATAAATAAAAACTAATATTTATACTAGGATGTTGACTTATTGGCATCTGCAATATGGACATCACCATCGCTCCTGATAAATGTATTTGAGATCTCGACAACACTAGGTAAGTTTTGTCCTAGAGGAACATTTTGTATGGATGGTCCAATAACGTCATCAACCTCGATATCATCAAAGATTTATCTAGACGCCATTCTCACAACAACATCTCATTGAAGCTCCAAGGGATCACTAATATAGAAGACTTGATTAGCTTGAGAGACAAGTATATACGATTTTTCAGTGCGGAGATGGTGTTGCATATTGACGAGAGTAAAATTGTACTCATCAGTCTTCATCTCTTACTGAGATAAGGTGTCAAACTAATCGTATTTCATCAATGCAACTCTCCCTTTAGAATAGTAGTCCAAAATGACTATCTTCTCCACAATCTCATAATAGTTCAGATCCTCCGTACGAGGCTGGAATCCCTTGAGCTAGCATAGCATTTAGTAGTGGTGCTCAACATCACGCCACTATTTCATATTGCCATGTTTTGGGCTCGACTGTGAATATTGAACCTGTAGCCGTAGATGACGAGCTGTTTGTACTCACGCATGGTATGATTAGATCCCATTGATAGAGCATACACTTTATGGCTTACATCACCGAGTGATAATCTCCACACTTAAGAATATGACACCTAATTTGTAAATATGTTTAAACAGGATGTACAAAGTAGAAATATATACTCGCTTACATGATCTTTGAACCACCCAGAAAACTCTTTGCTATGCATTTTCTTCTTTTTCTGCATGCTTAGAGCATCGTATTTTACTCTTATGACCTCTTTGTGTTTGCTACATAAGGAATAAATTTAGAGTTACTAGTGCAATAGGATTAAGAGCTCAAGCTTCACCATCTTTTCACACTCGGGATACAAAGGAACATTAGCATCCTCCATCAACTTACGGACCTTCTCCACATCCTCACTGTTTGTCATTCCACCAACCACTGGATCAAGCATGGCACAGATGTATCGTCATTGTGGCCAACAAATGAAAAGATATCACGAACTATTTGTTCCACTCCCCCATCATGTTGATCATCTCTTTGCGGCCTACCCTCACAATGTTGATCCCAACAAATTTTATAACCGGATTTAAAGCCTTAAATAGTGAGGTGATTATTTACATCTTGATGAGGTAGCCAAGGCCCACCTATATACTTCTTACAAGGGGAGTGCAAGAGGAAAAGGGGCAGCGACGGGGGCAGCACTAGAGGGAGGGTGCGGCGGCCAAAGGGGGCCGAGGTCGAGGGAGGGGGGTGGCGCTAGAGGGAGGGAGGCAGTGGCCAACGGGGGTCGGGGTCGAGGCCAAGGGAGGGGGTGGTGCTAGTGGCAGGGGGTGGCACTAGAGGGAGGATAGCAGTGGCCGAGGCCGAGGGAGGTGGGGTGCAGGGCCAAAAGAGACCGGGGCCGAGGGAGGGGAGCAGCGCTAGAGGGAGGAGGGTGGTAGCTAAAGAGGGCCGGAGCCTAGGGGGCTGGAGCCGGTGGCGGTGCTAGACAGAGGGGGCAGCGATGGACGGGCTGGCAGTGGGGGGGTTAGGGTTCGGGTAGAGAAGAGAGAGAGAGAAAAGCGTGAAATGAAGAAGACAGGATACAAGGGGAAAAAATTTTCAAATCTATGGCAGCGGTTTTTAAAACCGCTGCTATAGGTCAACGGTAGTAGTTCTTAACTGGTACAATAGATATTTAATAATGATTGTGGCAACCGCTGCTATAGACCTATGGCAGCGGTTTTAAAAACCACTGCAATATACCTATAGCAGTGGTTATTACTCAACCGCTGCTATGGAGTCTAAATATAATTTTTTTTATATTTTTTTTTGAATATAACATAAATTTAGAATTTAAAGTCTATCTTTATTGTTGATTATCTAAATAATTATTGTTAGATTGTCATGATAAAAGACCGCATCGATTCGATAGTCCTAGCTATGTCGATCAGTAAAATTTGATTTCGATGGTCACGAACGACCGCATAATAATTTGATAGATAGAGACTTCCAATGGATCTAAAAATTTACAATACTGATCTCGATGATATTTGTAGCATATTATCAAAATTTTACTTCAATCAGACATCATTATAATGGACAATTTAGCACGCGATAATTTTGACCGTTAAATAAAAAATGAGTGATCAAAAAGCTAAACTATGTTTGATTAAGATGATTTTTTAGATAAATGATCTTTACTATCACTTTAATCATTTGAATGATGGTGATCATAAAATCAAAATTATGTGTATATTAACCATCGAAGAATGGATACTAAAGTTGCAAGAGAAGGAGCTAACTCGTATTTGTTTCGATTGAGGAATGGATACTGAAGTTGCAAGAAAAGAATGAGCTCATATTTGAAGGATAAGATTTATTTGATTCTTGACTAATAATTATTAAAGTGGCACTTTTTAGATTTTGATTAATATTTTGTGCAACTTCAGTATCCATTCTTCGATCGAAACAAATACGAACTAACTCCTCTCGCAACTTCAGTATCCATTCTTTGATGGTTCATATACATGAAATTCATATTTTATGATGACCACCATTCAAATGATTAAAATAGTAGCAAAGATTATTTATCTAAAAAATCATCTTAATCGGATGCAGTTTGGCTTTTTGATCGCTCATTTTTTATTTAATGATCAAAATCATTATATACTAAATTGATCATGATAATAATGTCTGATTGAAGTAAAATTTTGATAGTACACTATAAATATCATCGAGATCATCATTGCAAATTTTTGGATCCATCGATGATCTTTATTTATCAAATTATTATATGATCGTTCGTGATCGTTGAAATCGAATTTTATTGATCGACATTGCTAAGGTTATTGGATCGAGGTGGTCTTTTATTATGACACTTTAACAATAATTATTTATATAATGAATGATGAAGATAAATTTTAAATTTTAAATTTATACTATATTCAGAGAAAAATATAAAAAAATTTATATTCTATCTATATAGCAGCGGTTAAACAAAACCGCTCCTATAGGTCTATTGTAGTAGTTATTTATAACCGCTACCATTAATTTGAGATATAACTGTGATTACACATAACCACTGCAATAGGTCAAACCTATAGCAGTGGTTGATTAATCACTGCTATATATCAGACGTATGGCCGTGGTTATGTGAAATCGCTGTCATTGGTTTTGATCTATGGCAACGATTATGTAATAACTATTGCTATATGCAATCTGTGGCAACAGTTACGAATAACTGCTGCTATAGGTCAAAATTATGGCAGCGGTTATGTATAACTACTGCTGTAGATTCTATGGTAGTGGTTTTCAAACCGCTACAGTTGTAAACGCTGCCACAGGCCCTTTCTGTAGTAGTACCGGCAGGCCTCCGCTGTCATTTGCCATCCGACTGTCGGTCGGCAGTCGGTCGGTCATTTTGTTCAGTCAAAAGATACGGCCATGGTAGCGATTGTTATAACTGTTGTTATAGCTTTTAGCTACGACAGCAGTTTTGAAACCACTGCAGTAGCTAAAAAAATTGCTGCCATAGCTTATTTATGGTAGCGGTTGATATAACTGCTACTATAAGTAAAAAATCACAATCGTAGGCCAACAGCAGTAACTGCAATGGCAACAGTTGGACAACCACTATTGTAGGCAACGGCAGCGATTTTAAACTGCTACCATAGGCCATTTTTATAATAGAATTTGATGCTGAGGTGGTGCGGCTCACGGGTGCTTGAGAGAGTCTGCTGTCTCACTAGCGAGTACAGTCATTTTGATACTGCTGTCCAGTTCCTTAACTCCCCGAGCTCTTGGGACTTCCTTGCTGCATGTGCAGTGACCCGCCAGGTACTTCTAATATCTTTGGAGCCCCCACCCTCGAGATTTGTCAAAGTTAACTTCGACGGCAATGTTAAATATGGTAGGGGTGGTGTAGGCTTCGTCATTCGTAGTTCGGACTCCAAGTTGTTAGCTGCCACGGGGTATCCTCTGATTGAGTCATCGGTCCCGGGTGCTGAGTTTTATGCTGCCTGACAGGCATCGCCTATGCTTATCACAAGCTGCGGGCGGTGAGGATTTTTATCGAAGGTGACTCGGCTACTATCATCGATTGGATCCGGTCCGAGTTGAGGCATCAGATGGTACATTCTCTTCTTCATGACATCTGGACTTTTCTTGGTGGTCTCTCTACATCGATCATTCAGTATGTCCATAGAGAGACGAACAGTGCTACGGATTCGATGGCATCCTTCGTCACGAACTATTTTGGATGATGAACTTAGCGTCAGGGTGATAAATGTTCTAGATCTTTGTGCGATTTTTTATATATTGATCATTTAGACTGTTTTCATTCCAAATTGATTTAATCGTATATTTGTATCAAAAAAAAAAAAAAAAAGAAAAAGAAGAAAAAAAAAAGAAGAAGAAGAAGGCGAGGTGAAACAAGCCGTTTCCATCCAACGGGATAGAGCAATGGGGCATATCTCATATCTGTCATGCATGGTTGAGAAATTGGTACATAGATGTGACAGAGAGCACACCATTTAATGAGAGAGAGGACATGAGTCGAGTAGTGAGTTCTTCCAAGATTTTCTTTTTTTTAATACCAAGGGTGGTAAGAATTTTTTTTTCTTTTTTGATAATCGGAGCAAGCCATACTTTATTAAAACATAAAGTCAAATTCGAATACAAGAAGAAGAATAAATCAATAAAATAATAATAATAATAATAATAAATAAAAATATAAAAAATCTATAAAAAAAGGTAGATAAATTATAATCTAATAAATTAGAATCGAAAATACGGTAAAGCAAGCAAGAAGGAATCCATTTTTTTATTAGATGAGATTTACCATGACGAGAGAATGAAGCATCCTAAATATATTTTATATATTTTTTATCAAAAAAAATATTTTACATAAGCAATAGGAAGGAGTCGCCCGCTCCATTCCATCACATCTCGTTTACGGTACATGCCATCGAGAACTATTGCAAGTTACTCCAAAACGAGACTTGACGGACATCTTAACTGGGACTAGCAGGGACCTGTAGGGTACTTGAACCTGTTTTGGTTCTGAATTAAAGATTAGCCGAAGCGATTAATTAGATGAACTATTGGCCATACTGGAGGCTTAATATTGTTTCCCATATCCAATATATATATATATATATATATATATATATATATATATATATATATATATATATATATATATATATATATATATCTACACACATACATACATACACACGTACAGACATGTATACACATATCTGTACATAATAAATATAGGATCATTGAACTTCATTTATAAAAAATTAAAATCAAAATAGCAAAATCACTTTTTATGTTAGACTCAAATAGATAATTTTTTTCACTGAATCACATCCATTCATGATGGGATGGATGATTACAAACCCATCTCTTGATAATTAAGACCATGGCAATATTTATATGAAGTCATAAAAGGGAGTACTTTTTTTTTTTGTTAATTTAAGAAAGTTAAAAAAAAAAAAAAGAGAGAGATTACCCAGGCAAGAGAAGAAATAAGACTTTCTCAAAACAAAGACGTGTTTATACGACCACTCCAAGTCACGGAGAAGAATAAGCTAGGTTTGAGACACAACCATATAAACATTTAAAATTTTTACTTCTAATTTTTATGCATTTTTATGTTTTTTTTATATGCATGCTTATTTATTATTTTTTTATCGAGAAGGAAGAAGGGGAAGATGGCTTTACCACAGCCTAGCAGCCAAGGTGTCAAACTTTTTTTTATCTCTACTTTACTTTTTGCATTTTTAAATTTATTATCATAATTTTTATTGTTAAATGTTATACGATCCATGTTGTTTATTGAATTATTTAGTCCCACCATTTGTTGATATATTATCACTACTTTGTAAGCCAATGAACTATTATTTTGAAAATTGCTGATTTTTTAACACACATGTGTAGGTCATTCTTTCTCCGTTATAGGACACCGTGGATAAATTTGGTATGTCACTAAGATGCCTTAAGCATTCATCGTTATGCCTATCATATATATATATATATATATATATATATATATATATCCGAATTTAACATGACAGCTTTAAGCACGTGGTATCAAGCTTTGTGAGCATTTTGCTGCGGAATTAGTGTTGGAAGTGATATTTCTTCTATTGTTAAAGAAAAAGGCCTATTCTTGGGAAGTATATGTATGTATTTTAGTGTCTAGTTATGAAAAAGGTGCAGAGATAAGTGGAGTGAGTAGTCATATCTCTGCATATTGAACTTTACAATAGTTTGGATTTTATCATAAAGACTACATTGGGGTTTCACTTTTTTGGGCATTTATGGAATGGATAAGAACAGAATGATAATTGAAAGAAATAGGAAGAATCCACAGTATAAGATTGTTCCACCATTTTGGTCGAATAGACTTGTATCATTAAGGGGATCTCTCCGCACAGCATATGTCCCCCTTTCTTTGGTATTTGGCAAAAAATTCAGAGGATACCCTCCATGTAGGAGATCCTCTCCCACTTGTTCTACAGTTAAATGGAACCTTTAAGCATGCCATTGTATTTGTCATGTGATTTTGATGCCTTAAGCAAACGCTACTATGTCTATAATGTATGCGCCAAACTTGGCAAGGTGTGCAAGACGTTGCAGAATCGTAGCCATTCGTGATATTGGGCTCTACATAGTTTGTCATTTCAAATCATGAAACATGAAGGCCCATTTGTTCGCAGACTAACTTACCGTTGCATCCTTTACCGACCCATTTGTTTATTTTGTTTTATTTTCAAAAGTTGGAGAATAATAAACTAGGCTGGATAACATCTTTTTTGAAGCTCTATTTTTTACAAATAAATTGTATGGACAATCTCGAAAGCTTTTGAGCAGTGCTTCGAGTGAAGATAAAGGCCAGGAGTAGCGGAAGTCTTGTGCCATCAAACAATAGTTTTTTTTTTTTAATAATCTTTTTTAATAAAATATTTTTAAAATATCATAGTTGATAAATTATTTTTGAAATTACCATTCAGAGGTCACGTATGATAAATTCGTGAGTTCAACATATGAATTTTGAGGCCACGTGGGATAAATTCGTGGATTTAATCTATGAATTTTGAGTCTATGTGGAGATGTAGTACGAATTTTGATATTTAAATTCATGGATTAAAGCCACGAATTTACGATGAATTCGTGAATTCAATTTATGAATTCAAAAATTTATGACTTCAACCCATGAATTAATTTTTTTAATTTAAAATTAAGAGTTCATGGCCCAAAACCATGTTTTCATCACCCTACCCCACCCCGGCCTTTTCTGCGCCCATCTCTTTTGACCGTCCGATCCCCCCTCCTCCATCCCATCCCACGCTGCTCTCCTCACCTCTGACATTCCGATCGCGTCCGCATCAACCACCCCCACCCCCCTCTACAGTCTCCACCCACCCTCAAATCCTACCCCTATTCCTCTCAATTTAGATTGATATTAATATTGTCAGAATCAATCGAACCGGAAACTGATCGGCTAACCAGCCCCTAATATATCCCTTAAATTGGATTGGTCAAAAACGTATCAAAATCGGATGAGTCGTATTGAATCGTATGATCCGTTTAAATTGAACAAATCATAAAAATTTTATATCTGAGCTGATTATTTGGACATAGATATTTGAACCTAAAAGGCTAAATTACCAAGTGGGTCACCGAGAGACGCTTGGGCCGCTTATTTGTTGATTTACAAGGGCCCACGGCTGCTTATTGGGCCCTCTAGGCTGCATGAGGTGGTCTGGTTCTTAACCACAACCATGCCGTCAAAATGAAACCTCGAGTCTATGAGGCAAGAAATTATTGCAAAGACCAGGTCCAAGTGGACCAGGGTAAATAGTGGAGCATATATATGCGGTGGATAACGCGCAATCGGAAATTTATGGGGCAATGCGGCGTGTTATCCACCGTGTGATTTGATGTGGTTCATTGGGCCTGCTCTAAGTAATAATTGGACCTGTGAGAGGTTGTCACAGCCCATAATCGGCCCATGCTCCCGTGAGCAACAATTTCTTTTTTTCTTTTTTGTTGGTACGGCTATCTTTTAAAAAAAATGCTAAATAGATCCAATCAGTCATATCAATCAAAAAAGATCCCGAAGATGCGCTGGCAGAGCACGAGTGGACTAAGTCCTCCCTAAAATCCAAGGCCGGTGCCCCAAGATTCGGTATTTCCCCTTCTTATATCACCGCCCTTCTCTTTTTTTGGCAAGTGACGCCCTCCTTTACCTTCTTAACCACTCCTGATGGCCTCCTCCACCTCTCATCCATTGATTCCACTCCCTCTCCTCCTCGCTCTCCTCTTTCTTTCAAACGCCGACCCGACCACCACCTGCTACACCTCCATCTTTAGCTTCGGGGACTCCATTACCGACACCGGAAATTTTCTCAACTACACCAACTGTGGCCCAGAAGCCCGGCTTCCGTATGGCAAGACTTACTTCCATCATCCCACCGGGCGGTTCTCTGACGGGCGAATTATCATCGACTTTATTGGTGCCTAATTCTCGTCCTTTTCTTTGTTTCCTCCGTTCCGATAGCCTGTAGTCGTTACTCTTTGGTCAACATGTGTTTGTTATGATGAGCGACGAGTGATGGTGATGGTGGTGGGTGCAGCACAAGCCATCGGAGTCCCACTCGTGCCACCGTATCTGGCAGGACCCGGCGATCATGGCTTCCGGCGTGGGGCGAACTTTGCCGTGGGAGGGGCGACTGCGCTGGAGAACGACTACTTCAGGGCTAGGGGTCTAAATGTTAATTGGACCGAGTACTCGTTGGGGACTCAGATCGAGTGGTTCAAGCAACTGCTGCCTTCGCTCTGCTCCTCCGATTCAGGTAAACCCTCTAAATCCTGAGTACTGATGTTCAACCCGGAATAGATGGATCTGAGGGGCAAGAACATGTTGAGGTCAACGGGTTCACGTCTTACTTTTTAGTTGAAGTTTGACCGGCAGATCGTTGGATTTGCTTCGGCCTCCGCCTTTTATTTGCCGGAACTTCTTCAACAATTTTTTTTTTTTTAATTCAGAGACAAGGAGGAAGCAAAATGTTTCCCCCAATTTTATTCAATGAAAAAAATTTACAATACAGGATGATAGAGAAAAAGTGCCCCAATTCATATTAGGCAACACTCATAACCCACAATCGACAAGCTCCCGTAGCATTTCAAAACGAGCGGTAGCTCCTACAAAATCCAAACAAAACGAAATATGGGAGGAAAAAAAAAACAGAGGAGCCTCAAACAAGGGCTTAATGGCTCTCGTTGAAATTCCCATTGTAAATGTTCTCCCAGATGGTGAATTTTAGAAGGGCCTTAAAACAGCATAGAGTTGATGGGAGGTGAAAGAATCGTGATGAGTTCCATTCCAAACATATGTGCCAATAGAGCGCCATAGTGAAGTGGTCCCATCCTCTCCTCAATTCCTTTTTGATTCTTTTTTTCTCCAAGCAATCCAAAGGTCGCGAATGTCTCTTGGCCAGCCATGACCTTGTTGCAAAGAGACACTTGACCAAGAGATGAGAAATTGCTTCAGATTATCTTTCAAGGCCATCACTTCACGAGCACTAAGATTATCTTTCAAGGCCAACCACATAATCACTTCGATTTTGATTTGTACTTTCGCTTTCGAGATAGCTTTATGAAAAGGCCAGAGGACCCTACCTCTATCCATGAATTTGTTGAAGGAACTAACCACGAGATTTTCATTGTTTGTAAGCTTCCACGCATTTGAAGAAGAGTCGCATGCGAAAGATGCTCCATTACAGAGGCCCATAAAGGTGGATGCACCATTTTTGTCTTTTTCATTTCCAAAAGAAAACAACTCACCAAACAGAGAGGCAAGCAAAAGGGGCAGGGTCCGACCATTGGTCCGCCTAAAGTCTCATGTTATCTCCATCCCCCATCTTGAAAGATGTGCAATTCCAAAATGCCTACAAATCTCTACCGATATCCCTCCACATAGATAAAACCTTCACAAAAGTCCTCCTCACTCGGAATCCCAAACTTTCTTCTACTGTAATAAGCATTCATGATTTGCCTGCACCAGCGTGCTTCTGATCCTTTGATTAGCTTCTACATCTACTTTTCTAGCAAAGCGAGGCTCATATCTGAAATATTCTGGATGCCAAGTCCCCACCTTCTTTCTTGTAATGGCATACATTATCACAATTTACAAGACTGTGAAAGCCACTAATATTTTCTTTCCCTTTTTATAAGAAGGCTTTTCTTAGTGGGTCTATTCTGTTTCCTGCTCAACGTGGAAGTTTAAATACAGACGTGAAGTATGAAGGTAAAGCAGCTAACATTGAATTAATAGGGTGAATCTATCTTTAGAACTTAGGACCATTTAGTTGGAGATAATCTAGTATGAAGAAAATGAATCTCATGTCAAATTATCACGATTGGTATGAAAAATGAAAGAAAGAGATGGTAAAAAAATCGATGGTCTCCATATTTATTTTTCGAAAAAGGAAGGTAAAATAAATACAATAGAAACATAGTATTTGATAACTTTTCAAGTGATAGTAATTCATATTTAATAAAAATATTCTCAATAAAACTGCGTATGTAATCATTAAATTTATTCTGATATCTTTTTAAAATTATTCAATAAAAAATTTTTGTAAAAAAAATTAAAAAAAAGATGATATTATAGAAAGGACTATGTGATTATAGTCATTATATTAAAATTGATAGAGATGACAATATAAATATGATATTAAAAAATTATTTTATATTGAAGGATATATTTGTAAATTTTATCATATTCTCATATAGAATTAACTCCAATCAAATATTGTAATTTTTTTCAATATCATTTTTCGGAGTAATTTTTTTCACCCACTAAATGTGATAAAAATTATTTTTCTCTATAATCATATTTTTAAATAAATATTTTTTAAGAATCGTTAGATTATCTCATGATCTGTGATCTGACACATCCCAATCAAACGAAGAAGTTTATCCTTCTACGAAGCAAGTTCGCCACCCATTTTTTCTGTAAGCGGTATCCAACAATTTTTGGCAGCTTTTTATTACTAAGTGGCAGACAAATATAGCTGAAAAGAAATGACTCTCTTCTAGACTTCAGCCATGTGGTGAATGACTTGGGTTCCTCCTTGTTGGTATTAATGCACATCATTGAGCTCTTATGGAAATTTATCCTCAGTCCTAAAGCTTTGTCAAAACCCAATAAGACTGCTTTTACTACCACGATGCTTTCCTCCTCACTTGGCAAAGTGGAGGCTTCTTAAATTTGAAAAGCACAGGTTAGATCCGGTTAATATCTTAATGAGACCAGTGTCCCGCAAGATTCAGAATTCTAGCTAAGACATCTGTAACAAATATGAAAAGATATTAAGAGAGAGGATCCTCTTGTCTCAGTTCTTATTTACAATTTAAATGGATAATGCCCCTCCCTCCATCGTCCATCTAGGAAGGGGTAAATGGAAGAATTTATTGGTAACTGCTCTAATACGAACTTCATGAATTTTTAAACCCCCGAATGACATACTATTTGCAAGGGGGATGGAGCATCCAAAGCATATCGCATATATATATCTTTGTCGTGGATACTGTTTATAGATTCCAATTATGTTGCTTAAAAAAGCAAATTATTCACTTGTATTTCTTGTTCACATGATAGAATGCCAAGGACTCTTTAGCAGCTCGCTTTTCTTCATGGGAGAGATTGGAGGCAATGATTACAACGAGCCGTTAATTCAAGGAAGAACAGTGGACGAGATTCGGACCTTTGTTCCCGATGTCATCTCTGTCATTTCCTCGACACTAAAGGTAGGCTTGTTTCTCTCTTAATCTTAAACTTTTACCACTACAATCCATATTTTTATGGAATCTGGTGGTGCCGTAGTGGTGCTTTCTAAGCTCTCTGTTCTTTTAGGAATGCTTGCTAATCTCTCTTTACCAAGGTTCTTCATTTTGATTGCTAGGTCTTGATCGAACTTGGGGCGAAGACATTGGTGGTTCCAGGTAACTTTGCCATTGGATGTGTCCCACTATATTTGATGCTTTTCCAAAGCCCAGCATCAGAATATTACGACCCACAAACGGGTTGTATCAAATGGCTGAATGAGTTCTCAGAGTATCACAATCGGCTACTCCTGGATGAACTAGACAAGCTTCGACATCTTTATCCAAATGCCACCATCATCTATGCCGACTATTACAAAGCGTTGTTGAGCATCTACCGATCTCCACGTGAATTTGGTGAGTTTTTTTTTTTTTTTTGTATGGGCATTTTTAGCATCTTCTTCGCCCTATGTGGAATGATGAGTCTAGAAAAGAAGGTGCTTTTATAATTTAAAATAAAATTATATTTTTTAAAAACATTAAATATTTTTAAAATCAAATATTTGGTAATATAATTTAAGAAGTACTTTTACTATAAGAATAAGACGAGTCAAAAAAAATTCAGTTTTCTTTTTCTATATTAGGCATAATAAAATTATATTCTCTAAAAACATTAAACATTTTTAAAATAAAATATTTGGTAATATAATTTAAAAAGTATTTTTACTATAAGAATAATTCAAGTCAAAAAAAATCAGTTTTCTTTTTCTATATTAGGAATTATACCAAACGCAACTTAAATCTTTATGAATTCATTATAGCATCATAAACCATGATTGGTTTAACCTTCAAATTTCAAATACTTCATATACTTTGAATAAGCTTAAATCAATGATTGAGACCGAAAAAGATGCCTACTAATGCTTGCCTTAAGCTAAACCTTCTTTTTTGTGCCCCTAATGATATGAGATGACAGCCTTCATGTGTTGTACTGCAGCCTCTTTTGCTTTCGAGGCCGTGGTATTGTTAGCTATAAAATAGTATCAATTGCCTGTTCCAGGATCTAGTAGCTTGTCTTTGAAGCTCGTAGTTTGATTAAAAGTGATTGAGGGTGACTGCAGGATTTGAGAAACCTTTTGATGCCTGCTGTGGAGGGGGCGGTCCCAATAATTCTGCTGTACCGTGCGGAGATCCAGGTTTTACAGTCTGCAGCGATCCATCAAAGTACGTTAGCTGGGACGGATTGCACCTAACAGAGGCGGCTTACAGGGAAATTGCTCTTGGGTTATTACAAGGATCATACACCACTCCTTCCATGAACCAGGTATGCCCGCACATAGAGCAGTATGCTTCTAATCTCCGGAACGCTTCTAGCCGACCACCTGTGCAAACATACAGTGCTGTTCTTTAGTGAAAATAATAACAACAATAGCAAAATAATGATAATAAATAAATGTAGTTGAATTAAAAAAAAAAAATGTAGCACTGTTTTCCTAAAAAAGTAGAGAAAACGATGCCCTATATGTACTGTGGCCATAGGGGGATGTTCTCACACCTCAAATATTATTTGTGTGCCATTCACATCCCACAAACTTGGGAATTCCATTGTTTGCCACAGTACAGATGTTGTGGTATTTTATGGAGAACAATGTACACTGTTTGACATTAATTATTTGGGTGATGTTTTCTCTTATTATTATTCTTTATAAATGTGAAAGATTGTCGGAAAGAACGGATCTCAACAGCTTGGCAAGGAAAATGTCTCATTTTTGCATCAGGGTGGTGACACTTCAACTACGCTGTTTAAACAAGTGTCTAATTACTCTAATAAGCAGTACGAGCTTGTGACTTGACTGGAATATTATCATTTTTTTTCACCTACTAGTTTATTTAGGTGGAAAAAAAAAAAATTTTCTCCGTATTGTTTGTTAGGAGCAGCATATTTTAGAGGGAGCACTGTTTTGGGAGCACTGTTTTGCATGTTGTTATCATCGAATCCCGACAAATGGATGGATGACAATTAATAGAATGAGCAAATCACTTGATATGGCTATATCACCCTCATCTCGATTGGAGGACTTCTGAGGTCGGTTTTCAATCTCAGCCGACCTGATCTCCACCGAAGATGAGGAGTCCGGCCCAAAATGATTAACCATTAATTCGATGAGTTAGATTATAAGATATTTATAATCATATTAGAAAAGACCAGTTTGACAACCAGATAATAATTTGTCCACCCCACATCTAAAATATGAAGCATAATATTTGCTAGTGCGATTTGCATTCATCTTTTGATAACGACGGCTATCCTTTGTGAGAAAGATCACTATTCTTCCTCTATAAATAGGAAGAAGGAAGAAACTGTAGATAAATCTATAGTCCATATCAAAAAATTTCTCTCATTTTTTTTCTCTTTACCTGTTCTCTGATCATTTACTAATTTGAATTTACTAATTTGAATGTTGGAGGATTCCTATCGAAAATACTTTCAATCAAGATTTTTTATTTGCAAGATCAATTTTATTCATGTGATGCACCATCTGTTTCAGCTTACAACCACCCGACCAATCTCGACACTGGCTCAGAGATCAGCAGTAACATCATCCATTTTTCAAAGTCAAATAATTCATTCAAGTCAGATCGTCTACCAACCCTGGGTCACCCAGCCTGACTTAAAGCTTTCAACAAGTTAGGTAGCCCACCAATCTCAGAACCAATTGGAAGCAGAGCATGAGAATAGCGTGTGATTTTGTTGATATGGGGGGGGGGGGGGGGGGGCGGGGTGTTGGGGGTGGCGGGGGGTGTGCATAGCAGCCCCAAAAGAAAACAAAATAAGAAAATTAACCTCTACGAAACCGGATACCACCCAACCTGACGTAAAGCTTTCAACAAGTTAGGTAGCCCACCAATCTCAGAACCAATTGGAAGCAGAGCATGAGAATAGCGTGTGATTTTTTTTTTTTTTTTTTTGTTAATGTTGGGGGGTGGGGGGGGGGGGGGGGGGGGGGCGCATAGCAGCCCAAAAAAAAAAAAAAAAAAACAAAATAAGAAAATTAACCTCTACGAAACGGGATACCAGCCAAATCAACAAAAACAAGCAACGCAGAGGGAAGCAAAAAAATTATTTGATGGATATCTGGTCAGACATCCATCCAACAAGTGGTATCAAAGTAAGGTGGTACAAGGACGCAGATTGTAGCAATAGTGAGCAAGACTGAAGATGGAGAAGACAGAAACAATCAAGATGAAGATCAACAAGTTTAATGGAAAGAGCAATTTCTCCTTGTGGCAGGCAAGGATGAAAGACGTGCTCATCCAACAGGGGTTGATCGATGCTCTCTTGTGTGATGAGAAACCGACCACCATGGAGGTGCGGGATTGGAAACGGCTACAGATGCAGGCGGTGAGTACCATTCGCATGTACTTGGCGGATGAGATGGTGATCTATGTGCTGAGCGAGACTTCTCCGACGGTACTGTGATCGAAGCTCGAGGAGTTGTACATGACGAAGTCTCTCACCAACACTCTTTTTCTTTGAAGGCAGTTCTACCAACTGCGGATGACTGAGGGACAGAGCATGCAGGAGCATCTCAGCCACTTCCAGAAGATCCTCACTGACCTCTTCAGCGTTGGCGAGAATGTTGACGAGAAGATCAGGGCGCTGGTTTTGCTGGCGTCGCTTCTCCCTTCGTACAAGTTCTTGGTGACTGCTCTTCTAGTGGGGAAGAGCACTATTAAGATGGACGAGGCTACCGTGGCGATACTCTAGAACAAGGTTCTCGGGAGGGAGAACCCAGCTTCGAGCTCAGGTGGCGGTAGCTCAGCTTTGGTGGCTTCTGGAGCAGCAGGAGGCGGTAGACGGAGCGACAGGCGATCGCAATGAGGGCGGACCAAGTCCAGGAGGAAGTTGAGCAAAACCAGGTATTACCGGTGTGAGGAGTTGGGGCATCTAGCCAGAGATTATCCTCAATTGAAAAATCGGACGGTGGTTGCTGTAGCGACGACCGGTAGCGATTCTGATGGAGATGTCCTGAAAATATCTAACGAGGTATCTACTTCTTTTCAGTAGTGGATATTAGATTTTGCATGCTCCTATCATGTATGTTGCTGAGAGGAGCAGTTTGACTCCATGAACAACAGTGAGGGTACTGTATATCTGCTGAATGGATCGAGCTGTGCGACCAGAGGCATTGGGACAGTCAGTTGGAGGACACATGACGGTGCAGTGAGGAGATTGGGGGAGGTCTGATACATATCCAATTTTAGGCAGAATCTTATCTCACTTAGCAGACTGGATTCGAGAGGCTATAGGACGATAGCTGGTGGAGGAATCCTGAGGGTGCTACACGACGATAGAATTGTGCTGGAGGGAAAGAAGGAGAGCAGAGGACATTATTACCTGACAGAAAGCTCAGTGCGAGGTAGAGCTTCGGGAGCCAAGTGGAGCCCAGAGCGAGGTGGAGCTCCTGGAGGTGGATCGGGCATGAGACAGGAGACTCGGGAGGACGAGAGGTGACGTCGCAAGGTGAGATTCCTATTGCCGCAAGACGATGCCCCGAGCAGATCTCAGGTCAAGAGGAGCACAGCATACGATGGAGATGGGATCGATCAGTCTGGCTCGACTCCCATGTTTGCCCATCCATGATCAGCAGGCGATTGTCCTAGGACATTCGGGCGAGGAGATCCAGAAGCTATCGGAGTTTGGAGGAGGCCGAATATCGAGTCGAGGTAGAGATTGTTAGAATTTGACATCTCGAGATTCAGCCCATAGCGAGGTTCGCAGTGAAAAATGAAGTCCAACGAGATCAAGATCGTCCTAAACGGAGCTCGGACAGAGAAGATATGAGCTTTTGAAGTCGGCACGAGATCCAAGGTGGCGGAGGACCACCGGCGGCCGGCAGCGGGCCGACGGCGCATGGCCCAGGTAGGCGGGCGGCCCAATCGGGCACACGGCCCGATCGGGCATGCGGCCCAGTCAGGCGTGGGTGCAGTCCAGGCCCGTGCACGCGGGTTGGCCCAGGCCCAGGCACCCTGCCTGGGCCTGTACCCCAGTCCACCATGGACCGAGTGGTCCACGACTGGGCCTGTGGACCGCATGGGCGTTTCCCATGCATTTCTCGTGGTCCACAATACTATTTCATAGATCGAAGCACGATCGGAGGGCATGGATTGATCTGGTTCTCGATCCAACGGTCCAAGTCCTTATATGGGTTGATTAAGGAGTCTTAAACCTAATCTAATTGGGTTTAAGCCCTTTAAAATGGCCTGTGAGGCAACAGAGAAGAGGTGTGGTTCGGTTTTTGCTAAGGGCACCGTGCAAAATCCAAGAAGAGAAGAAAAAGAAAAGCGTGAGGCTGCTGAGAGAGAAAGAGCAGGGCTCTTGGATAGCGGACGCCAGGCACTTCAGGGGTTTAGGGGGGTCTTCCAAGAGAGAGAGAGCTTTTGAGAGGAAAACTTCTATAGAGAGAGAATTGGGTGTACAAAGACTGAGGGTGAAGGATGTGCTTATCCCTTGTTGGGTAGATGTCTGATCAGGACACCACCTCTCAAAACCTTTTCAGTACCACACGATGCAGCAGGAAGAAAGAAGAAACAAAATAATCAAAATACGTGGACCAGCCACAAAAGGGCTCACCTCCACGGGGCATGCAAACTTTACTATGAAAAAAAAAATTTACAAGAGGAGTCCTCACCCTCAACCTTTGTATACCCAATTCTCTCTCTCTAGAAGTTTTCCTCTCAAAAGCTCTCTCTCTCTCTTGGAAAACCTCCTTGAATTCCTGAAGTGTCTGACGTCCGCTGTCCAGGAGCCCTACTTTTTCTCTCTCAGCGACCTCACGCCTTTCTTTTTCTTTTCTTCTCGGGTTCCACACGGCGCCCTCAGCAAAAACCGAACCACACCTCTTCTCTGTTGCCTCACAATTAGATTAGGTTTAAGACTCTTTAATCAACCCATATAAGGACATGGACCATTAGATCGAAAATTAGATCAACCCACGCCCTCCGATCATGCTCTAGTCTACGAAATAGTGCTGTGGACCGTGAGAAATACGTGGAAAATGCCCACGCGATCCATAGGCCCAGCCGTGGACCATCCGGTCCACGGTGGACCGAGGTACAGGCCCAGGCAAGGTGCCTGGGCCTAGGCCGACCCCCGCGTGCGGGCCTGGGCTGCGCCCGCACGTGGGCCCACGCACGAGCTGGGCTGCCCGCCCACCTGGCCGTGCGCCGCCGTCGGCCGCGGCGGTCCTCTGCCGCCTCAAATCTCGTGCCGACTTCAAAAGCTCGTATCTTCTCCGTCCGAGCTTCGTTTGGGGTGATCTTGATCTCGTTGGACTCTGTTTTTCGCCGTGAACCTCGCTATGGGCTCAATATGGACCGAATCTCTAGACATTAAATTTTAATAGAAATAGAGGAGTAGGAGGTGGCCAATAGAGAGGAGACAAGGGCATCTGCCTGTTGGTTTGCTTCGTGGAATACATGGGAGACGGCAAAGTGGTCAAGAGAAGAAGCACACAAGATGATGTTTGTTAACAATGGGTGCATCGGCGTGTGATTTTTTGGCTCGGTCTTGTCGACTTTGAATCTGCAACAAAACCCCACCAAAGAAAAGATGCACGAAAATAGGCCATTCATGGACAGCTCCTAGATTTTTTTTTCTGTTAATAATTAACCAATAGTTAGTACCAAGGGCATATCTGTTTAATTTTTGTCATTGCCATCAATGCTTGGAAAACATCATACGAGCGTCATTCCTTACCTAATCTTAGGCCAGAGAGGCAACTCTAGACTGATGAAAGGGCAGTAAGATTAGACCAGTAAGAATAGTATGGGAGGGTATAGAGGGAAAAAGATAGCAAACTCCAGCATATTCATTAATGGAGTTGTTGGGATATACCGACCGACCCCTATACGTCGACTCTACCGATCGGATCGACGGACGACTCCGACGATGACTGCTGACAATGGCTGCCGATGATATCCGATCGAAGGTATGTCGGTCGAACGAACTCATACTATTTCCGACCGACCAAGTGGTCAAACCCAAATCACCGACTCACTGTCAGGGGTGGCAGCCGACGTCGGACTTCCGCAAGGCACCAGACCAATCGACGGTGTCTCCGGGTCATCACCTGATGTCCCGACAGTCGAATATCGATATATAGTCGGCTTGCCCACCCAGCCCGTACAACCACTATGGGCTGTTCTCCTGCCAAGGATATGTTGTACGACTGCCGTAGGGCGCTGTCCTGCTAAGGACATGCGTTGATGATCTGACAACCCACGTCAATATGACAGCCTCCGACGATTTGACAACTCTCTGCATCATTTATGGCTGGACCATACCACATTCTACTATAAAATGGTATAAGGCAACAAGCTATCTCGAGCTTAGTCAAACAGGGGTAAGTGCCTCTAAGCTCTTGAGCTCTCTAGCTTTCTCTCCCTCTCGCTGAGTTCCACTATTGTCTAGTCTCCTCTTTGACTTGACCGTCGGACGGTCCCCGCCGGAGGCATCTCCAGTTAGTGAGGACTTTTCTTGCAGGTGCGCAACACCGGCGTTCGGACAGTGGGGGGATTGGCCGCAACAGATTTGGCACGCCAGGAAGGGGTACTCAACAGAGGTAAGACAGCGAGCTCCACAGAGCTTGAAAAATCTCTCGAGATGACGAAAATTAGGGCTTAACAATCGAGAGCTACCGGATCGACGAGGTACTCTTCCCGTCGGGAAGAGGCCCCTCCTTTGCCCTCCATAGCGAAACCCAGCTCTCCACACTCGGTGGTGACCATGGAGGCACAGATCGCGGCGATCGTACGGCAAATGATCATTTTGATGGATGCGGTCAAAAATCTCCAGCAACAACTGATCCGGTTGCTGCAACCACCGACGGAACAACCGGCAGCGCACCCGATGCCATTTAGAAGTAGCCACCGACGCCCGCGTCAACTTTCGTCTCCTCCTCAAGAGCAGCTGTCTTAGCACTCCCACTGAGAAGGAGCGAGGCGGCCACGGTGCGACACCCACCGATCTCGACGTCTTTCTCCTTCCCAGCTGAAGCGGGCAGAGAAGGAGAAGCGGCCGCAGACATCGTCCGCCTTACTCTCAAATTCGTCGGGAGGTTCGATCCCTAGGATTTCTCAACACCGACGGTTGGACGACTACGAACGTAAGTTCGAAGAAATCGACTGTCGGCTTGCCCAGCTCCAGACAGATGGCCAGAAGTCTTCAAACGACGTCGACTTTCAGACCACCCAACCTCTCTTCCGATTTATCTTCGACGAACCGATCCCTAGTCGGTTCAAGATGCCTCATGTGGAGCCTTACGACGGCTCCACCGACCAAGTTGACCATCTGGAGAGCTACAAGACTCTCATGGCAATTCAAGGGACAACCGATGCCATCCTCTGTATCGGCTTCCCCGCCACGCTTCGTAAAGCTGTCAGGGCCTGGTACTCCGACCTCCGCTCAGATTGTATCCACTCTTTCGGACAGCTCGAGCATTCTTTCGTGGCCCATTTTAGCACCAGTCGAAAACTGCCACGAACCTCGGACAGTCTTTTCTCCCTCAAGTAGAGAAAAAATGAGACACTCCGATACTTTGTGGTCCGATTCAATGTGGCCACACTTGAGATTCGGGACCTCAACGAAGACATGGCTATCTTGGCCATGAAGAGGGGGCTAAGGGGGTCCCGATTCACATATTCCTTGGACAAGACCCTCCCCCGGACATATGCCGAATTACTGGAGCGTGCGTATAAAAACATGCGCGCGGACGAAGGAGCTTCCGACCAGTGCCCGACCAAGGGCATGGGCCAGAAGGAGAAGCAGAAGAAAAATTGAGCTCCTGCTAAACCCAGCAGGCCCCATCGATAGACGGGTCTCGCCCCTACGACGGAGTCCGAGATCGATGCATCACAGGTATGACTCCTGCACCCCTCTCTCCGCTCTTCGTGCGTAGATCCTGATGGAGATCGAGGGAGCAG
Source organism: Elaeis guineensis (assembly GCF_000442705.2). Lineage (NCBI taxonomy): Eukaryota > Viridiplantae > Streptophyta > Magnoliopsida > Arecales > Arecaceae > Elaeis > Elaeis guineensis. Next base: position 121,506,680 of record NC_025994.2, on the reverse strand, counting down.
AATATCTACGACGGTCTCGATCTCTGAATGCAAAAGACCTCGACCAATGTGACCCGATCGCCGAATCTATGGCTCGATCGTCGATCGTCAAATCTATGGCTCGATCATTGAACCGACGGCCTCGACCTCTGAAGGCAAAAGGCCTCGACCAACGCGGCTCGATCATTGAATCTACGGCTCGATCGCCAAACCGACAGCTCGACCGATGAATCTATGGCTCGACCACCGAATCTATGGCTCGATCATCGATCGCCAAATCGACGGCTCGATCATCGAATCTACGTCTCGATCGTTGAATCTACGCCGAATCTACGTCTCCTTCGCTGAATCTATGGCTCCATCGCCGAATCTACGATGGCCTCGGCCTCTGAAGGCAGAGGGCCTCGACCAACACGGCTGGCTAACTTGCCGATTTAGCTTCGACTAAGAAGGGCAAAATGCCAGGATGACCGCAGTCGCGATCGCGACATACCGACTTGATCACGATCGATCGAAGGATATTCGACTTGCCACCATTTATCACGCACCGTGACGTACCTGCCCGACCAAGGTCTGGACAACGGGTATTCGACTTGCGACATACCGATTTGGTCACGATCGGTCGAAGGATATTCGGCTTGCCACCATTTATTATACGTTCTGACGTGCACGTCCGACCAAAGGCCGGACAATGGATATTCGACTTGTCATTGTTATCCTATCCGAATACATCGGATACTACTCGACTATCGGACTCTACGAAATGATCGCATCGACATGCTACGTTCGGAGGTTGGCCGACATCCGATCGATGTGCACGCTCAACCTACAGTCGGGACGACTCTCGACCATCGGATCCTATGCAACCTGTACGACAGTCAGGACGCCGACCTACGATCGGGGCTTGCACTACCCTTAGCACGGCGCCCGCCACTGACTACTTTGGTCGGCTACACTGGATCCTACCGAACATCCTAACGAGGTATGTCGGAGCTACGACCTATACTCTCGGGGATGGCTCGGCAAATCAAACACTTTGAACCGTATGCGGAAAAAGGTTTGAAAAGTTTTTGATTTTATTTAGTTGAAGTGACTTACAAAATTGGACCGAAGCCTGATTACAAAATTGGGACGAAGTCCGATTACAAATATCAAGGACAAAACAAAAAACAAAAGAAAAAAGAATACAAAAGTGACGGAGCAGACACTCCGACTACTCGTCGGAGTCGACTTCTTGCACCCAGGAGAGTTCGGGAGCAACCGGTGTGCCCGCTCGAGTCGAGGAGGGATCGGAGGTTGGAGCTGCCTCACCTTCGGCAACTCATCCCATCAGCAGTGGGTCGGCCTCCTCCTCTGCGGCTTGGTCTTCCGACCCTGGAGGGACGACTCCAGGTGCAGGCTCTGAATCGCATCCCGTGCATCCTCGTACCCCACCCGATAAGAGGCGAAGCCGCTCTCGAGAAGCTCCTTCCGGTACTCGTCTGAGCCACGGAAGTCCTCCACCATCCGGCTCAGTGCCTCCTTGGCCGACTCTGCCTCCGCCTTCGCTATATCGGCATCGGCTTGGATGGAGGATAAGTTCTCCTCGACCTTAGCCAGGTTCTCCAGGCTAACCCGAAGCTATTTGCGCTCGGCCTCGAGCTCCCTGACGAAGCCGTCTCGCTCACGCCGTAGCCGGTGGATGGAGCGGGTCTTACGCTGAATCGCTCACGAGCCGACTGAAGTTCAACCTCCGAGGCAGTTAGGCCATTGGTGAGTCGGGAGATTTCCTCCTCGAGCCTAGCCTCACGGTCGACCGACAACTTCAGTTGGTCCACCAACATTGCCTTCTCAGCTTCGGTGATCTCGACCCTATTCTTCCAGGCCGCCCGAACGTCGCCGAACCTCTGGTACCTGGTCTCCAGCTCAAACATATTGTAGATCAGCTGCAAATAGAAGGCCGGTCGTCAGAAAAATGAAACAAAAATAATAACAAAGAAGAGGAAAGAAAAGAAAGAAGAGCTCATTTGGATCATGGTCGGGTAAAAGGAGGAAAGCATGTCGGACACCGACCGATCCCTCAAGAGCTCCCAATCAGCCAGGAGAACGGTTGCCTGACACAACCTCCTGGCCAAGTCGTGGTTGGCCAGGGCCGATGCTCCCTCGAGGATCCGAACGTTGGACGACGTGACGTGGCCCGTCGACCTCGAGTCGTCCACCGGTGCCATTGGAGCCTTCTCCCGACCTACCGTCCAGGCCCGAAAATCAGAGAGAGACGGGAAGCTCGAGCTCGACTGGGTCCCTCCCGAGGCTGCGACGGCCGCCGCCGCAGGTCGTTCGGGCTCATGTGCTTCGGCCCGAACTCTTCAGTGGGTGGGGGAGCCACGCTCCTTCGGCTGCCCCCTCAGCCGCCCCTTCCTCGGACGGCACCTCAAGTGGCACCGCCGGCACCGACAGAGTGATGACCGGCTCGTAGCCCGATACACATTTGATGTCGGGTTGCACTGTCGCCATCGCAATGTCGGTCGGCGATGATATCTGAGGCCTCTTGGGAGGCCGCGATGGTCCGGCCCTGGGCGCCAGTCTCTTCGTCGCCGCATGTTGCCGAATGTCGGTGTCGGTCAGCCTCACTCTCAACTGCATCCCTGCAATTTCAACAAAGGGTCAGCACAAGTCCAAAGACGGATAGAAAAGACAAAGGATGACCGACAGACCGAGATGTACCTAAACGAAGAACCAAACTTAGGCCCGCGTCGTACAGAGCTTGCTCGGTGACGAGCTCCCTCTGCTTCGGCATCGACACATCTTTCAGTCGGTGAAAGTCCTCTCGGTCTCCATCCTCCATCCGACTATTTTCATTCGGTTGAGTCCGAGGGTTGCCCCAGCGGGAAGGGAATCCCCAAGGTAGTGAAGAGGAAGCAAAGAAAAATTGGTTCTTCTATCCGTGGATCGACGAAGGAAGATCGATGATGAACGAAAGATCCTTCCGGAGATTGAAGAACCACCACCCTCGGGCTTTCGGATGGGGTCGGAGGACGAAGAATGCTCGGAAGAGAGAAATGCGGGGAAAGGTCGGCAAAAGCCGACACAACAGAGCAAAACTGATTATTAACTGGACTGAGTTCGGCGCCAGTTGCGCCGGACAAAGCCCGTAATAATCCAAAACGTTCCGGACGAACTCCGAAATCGGAAAGCGAAGACCTGCCCGAAGATCCTCGACATAGAAGGCCACCTAACTCAGAGGCGGGTTGTTAACCCGACCCTCGGTCCCATGGGCGAAGAGTTCGAACTGCTCCGGGATACCATACTGCTTCCTGAGCCGTTCGACGTTCTGCCCCGAAAGTGAAGAAGCCTCCACCTACGGGGTCGACCGAGAATCATCGATTGGATTCTCCGACTGACTTCCTCGAGGAGAGGTCCTAGCCATAACGCTAGCCCCAGAAAGAAGAAAAAAAAGAAAAATGGCAAAGAAGAAAGGAGGCAAAGAAACAGGCACAGAAAAGAAAATTTCGAAAGGAGCTTTTAAAGGCAGAGGATGGAGATAACTACCTGGGACTGAGGGACAACTCGACAGAGCCTCAGCGCCAGGAGCAGATTTGCGGCAAAAGTGAAGTTTTTGATGTAAGTGGCCGCATATATATAAGGTCCTTCAACGGTCGAGATGAAAGCACGACGAACGAGGGCTTCCCAGATGCCGACACGTGGCACTGCTTGGACCCTTCCTCAGTCCGACAGTTCGACGCACCTGTCCCCAGATCAAGCCATGTCGCCTCCATCCGTGTGAATGGTTCCAGCCCAATAGCCCCCTAACACGTGGCAGAAAAATTGCATCTCGAAATTCATTAACCGACGGTGGTTCGCATTCCCAAGGAGACGACGGTTCGCATTCCCAAGGAGACGGCGGTTCGCGTTCCCAAGGAGACGACGGTTTGCGTTCCCAATGGGACGTCTGACACCAGATCGCTCGTTGGTACGATCGCCAGAGTCAGAGCATGACGTGATGGGAAACCACTCCTTTCGTCCGAAGCTGTCGCCCGCGTGAAAACGCTGGCCCATATGACATCCGACTCAGGAGTGGGGGGGGGACAACTATTGGGATATACCGACCGACCCTTGTACGTCGATTCTACCGACCGGACCGACGGATGACTCCGATGATGACTCCGACGATGACTGCCGATAATGATTGCTGACGATATCCGACCAAAGGTATTCGGCCGAACATACTCATACTGTTCCCGACCGGCCAAGCAGCCGAGCCCAAATCACCGACTCACTATCGGGGGTGGCAGCCGACGTCCGACTTCCGCAAGGCACCAGACCAGCCGATGGTGTCTCCGGGTCATCACCCGATGTCCCGGCAGTCGAATACCGACATATAGTCGGTCTGCCCACCCAGCCTGTACAACCGCTATGGGCTATTCTCCTGCCAAGGACATGCTGTACGACCGCCGTAGGGCGCTGTCCTGCTAAGGACATGGATTGATGACCTGACAACCCATGCCGATTTGACAGCCTCCGACGATTTGACAACTCTCTGCATCATTTATAGCGGGACCATACCGCATTCTATTATAAAACGGGATAAGACAACAAGCTATCTCGAGCTTTCTCAAGCAGGGGTAAGCGTCTCTAAGCTCTTGAGCTCTCTAGCTCTCTCTCTGCCTCTCGTTGAGTTTCACTGTTGCCTAATCTCCTCTCTGACTTGACCGTCGAAGGGTCTCCGTCGGAGGCATCTCCGATCAGTGAGGACTTTTTTTACAGATGCGCAACACCGACGATCGGATGCCGGAGAAATTGGCTGCAACAGGAGTGTAAGCAAGATACAAAATACAATATACACCAGCACCACGGCTGGGAAAAGGTTGCCTCCAAAGATTGCATTACTGGGCTTTCGAAATCAATCCAGAAATAAAACCACAACTATTATCAAACTGGAACGGAACCATTAACGGCTTCCAAGAGAGGAAAAGAGCCTAGCACGCCTAAGAACCATCATCTAATTTGAGGATCGATCTCTCTAGCACCTGGCAGATTCTTCCCCATGCCAAGCTGGAGCCAATTAAGGTAAGTTCTTGAGGGATTGACATCCGTTTTCCTTGCTCCCATGTTTCAAGGGACAGGAGAGATGCTGTTCAATGGTTTAGTTATGAGTCCTGCAAAAGGGAAAACAGACGAGGTGAAACTGTTACCAAAAAGAAAAAAAAACAGACGCGGTGAAACTAGCCGTTTCCATCCATAAGGATAGAGCAATGGGGCATATCTCGTATCTGTCATGCATGGTTGAGAATTTGGTACATAGACATGAAACATAGCACACCACTTAATGAGAGAGAGGACATGGGACGAGTAGTGAGTTCTTCCAAGATTTTCTATTTTTTAATAGTAAGGGTGGCAAGCAATTTCTTTTTTCTTTGTGATAATCGGAGCAAGCCGAGCTTTATTAAAACATAAAGTCAAATTCGGATACAAAAAGAAGTACAAATCAATAAAATAAGGATAATAATAATAAATAAAAATATAAAAAAATTGATAAAAAATAAGAAAGTAGATAAATTATAATCTAATAAATTAGAATCGAAGAGGGCCCGTTCCAAGAGGGCCGTGGCATGGCCCGTTTCAAGAGGATCAAGTTGGCAAGCGGATTATCCTGTGCCTGATCCATAGATTGTGCTGTTCCAGATCTTATGGGACGTGCCGGATCTGAGCCGCAAATAAAAAAATCCTAATGCGGCTCTTCTCTTATAGATCGCACCAGATACGATATGCTACTATAGCTGACGGATCGTATCTGATACGATCCGATATGAAATATGGTTCATCTCATGTCATGTTGAACCATGTCACGAACGATTTGATCCGTTGCCCATCTCTTCGTTCATCCCATCACAACTCATTTACGGTGCATGCCATCGGGAACTATTGCAAGTTTCTCCAAAAGGTGACTTGACGGACATCTTAACTGATACAATAAATCCGTCTCTCTTGAAACACGCATTGAATGCGCGAGATCACCGATCAACGTCACACTCCTTTCCGGCAGTTGGACTAGCAGGGACTCGTAGGGTACTTGAACCTGTTTTGGTTCTGAATTAAAGATTAGCCGAAACGATTAATTAGATGAACTATTGGCCGTACTGGAGGCTTAATATTGTTTCCCATATATATATATATATATATATATATAGAGAGAGAGAGAGAGAGACACACACAAACAAAAATACCGTATATAAGATCATTGAATTTTATACATACACAGACAGATGTATATACATATCTGTACATAATAAATATAGGATCATTGGACTTCATTTATAAAAAATCAAAGTCAAAATAGCAAAATTGCTTTCTGGTATTAGACTCAAATAGATAATTTTTTTCATCAAATCATATCCATCCACAATCAGATGGGTGATTATAAACCCATCTCTTGATGATTAAGATAATGACAATATTTATATGAAGTCATGAAAGAGAGAACTACCTTGCTTTTTTTTTTTTTTGTTAATTTAATAAAGTAAAAACAAAAGGAGATTGCTAAGACAAGAGAGGAGATCAGACTTTTTCAAAACGAAGTTATATATTTCAAAACGAAGATATATCAGATTGCTAAGTCATAGAGAAGAATAAGCTAGATTTGAGACATGACCATATAAACATGTAAAATTTCCACTTCTATTTTTTATGCATTTTATATTTTCTTTTTTTTATATGTATGCTTATTTATTATTTTCTTATCGAGAAGAAAAAAAAGGGGAAGATGGCTTTACCACTGCCTGGCAGCCAAGGTGTCAAACTTTTTTTTTTCTCTACTTTGCTTTTTGTATTTTTAAATTTATTATTGCAATTTCTATTGTTAAATGTTATACGATCCATTTTGTTTATTGAATTATATAGTCCCACCATTTGTTGATTTATTAGCACTACTTTGTAACTCAATGAACTATTATTTTGAAAATTGGTGATTTTTTAACACGCTTGTATTGGTCATTCTTTCTCTGTCATAGGACACCGTGGATAAATTTGGTATGTCGCTAAGATGCCTTAAGCATTCATCGTTATGTCTATCATATATATAGTGATATCCCTTCTATTGTTAAAGAACAAGGCCTATTCTTGGGAAGTATATATATGTATTTTAGTGTTTAGTTATGAAATAGGTACAGAGATAAGTGAAGTGAATAGTCACATCTCTGCACATTGAACTCTACAATAGTTTGGATTTTATCATAAAGACTATATTGGTTTTTCACTTTTTTGGTCATTTATGGAGTGGATAAGAACAGAATGATAATTGAAAGAAATAGGAACAATACACAGCATAAGATTGTTCCACCATTTTGGTTGAATAGACTTATATCATTAAGAGGATCTCTCTGCACAGCATAAGTCCCCCCTTCTTTGGTATTTGGCAAAAAATTCAGAGGATACCCTCCATGTAGGAGATCCTCTCCGACTTGTTCTACAGTCAAATGGAACCTTTAAGCATGCCATTGGATTTGTCATGTCATTTTGATGCCTTAAGCAAACACTACTATGTCTATAATGTATGTGCCAAACTTGGCAAGGTGTGTAAGACGTTGCAGAATTGTAGCCATTTGTGATAATGGGCTCTACATAGTTTTCTCATCTCAAATCATGAAACATGAAGGCCCATTTGTATTCAGATTAACTTACCGTTGCATCCTTCACCGACATATTTGTTTATTTTGTTTTATTTTCAAAAGTTGGAGAATAATAAACTAGACTGGATAACATCTCTTTTGAAGCTCCATTTTTTACAAATAAATTGTATGTACAATCTCGAAAGCTTTTGAACAGTGCCTCGAGTGAAGATAAAGGCGAGGAGTAGCAGAAGTCTTGTGGTATCAAACAACGCTTTCAAGGTGCATTATCACCAAAATTCAGGTTTGTTGCTATGAACTACACAGCAAACTATTACCAATCCTTCGGAAAAAAATTACCATATTCCAAGGCTCGGCTGGTACCTTTGACTGCAGTTTTTTTTTTGGTAAAAACTGCAGCTCTGTTATAACAGATCCCCAGAATTTCTATTTAACAATTATATATTATTCTGTTGTGACAGACCTTATTTATAACCTTCATTGACCGTTATGATGGTCATAATTGAAACCATTTTCATTCGTTTACCAATCTTTTTTTGTAAAATAACTTTTATTTCTCTAAAAGAATCTTGCTAAAAATATGAAATTTTAAAATAAATTACTTTCTTTTGAAACATGATATATATAATGAATAATGATAGTTAATTTATTTTTTTAAAAATATAAAAATATCTTCTCAATTTTAATCCTATTTCACTCATATCTCCTCTATTTTAAAAAATATCCAACTAATCTTTCAAATTTTCAACATGAGTTACAAAAGATCTTTCAATGACTCTTGAAGAGGGTGACTGTGGGCTCGATGGAAGCAATGCACACATCGGGGAGAGCGGTGTTGAAGACCTCATGAATAAAATTGGAGGAGAAGGACAAGAGAGAGAAAGAAGGAGAGAAGGGATCGCTAGCAAAGAAGGGATAAAGATAGAGGGAGCCACTATAGAGGGGGAAAAGAATTATAGAGGATATCGAAGGAGGTGAGGTGATGGCAAAGACAATTATCATGAAAATGGTAGGTCGAATCAGCGGCTCTTGGAGTGCAGAAGCAAGCATCTCAAAAATATGCTGGTAGTGGGTAATAACCTTAAGGAGGACGAAGGAAAAGAGGCAATTGGGGGAGAGGAGGTTGGTTTTGAAGGTGGAGGACAAGAGAGGAGCCAAAGGCGGGCAGATTTAAAGGTGATGGAGCCATAGAGGTTAGGAACAAAAGAGAGGCCGTAGAAGGATTGGAGAGTGGAGAGAAAGCAATGGAAGGAGCGGATTTGGATGAAAGCTAGATTGAGACGGATGGCGAGAAGGTGCAAGATGGTGTGAGTGGCACAGAAGACTAGACAAGGGGGGAGAAAAAGGGAGCAAATAGACAAGGGGGGAGAAAAAGGGAGCAAATGAGGGCCAAGAAGGAGAGGTCACGGTAGAGGGAAGAGAAGACTAGGACAAAGTCAATATATAGGGAGGGGGAGGGGCTAAGGCTCATCAAGGAGCTTTGTAAAAAGAGAATTGAGAGGTCATAGAGAGAGACCTATTGGGCATCAAGAGCTATAGGGTTCATAGATTAGATGCAGTCCAAGTTTAGAAGAGAGAAGAAGGTGATGGTGTGGAGGAAGAGTGAGATCAATAGGGACAAGAAGGGGGAGAAGAAGGAGGACCTTATATTGTCCCTATTCGAAAAAATATTCGTTGCAATGGTGATACCATATTAAATTTATAACAAATCAATAAAAGTCTTTATATTTCATCAATTGTTGTGTATTGCATTGATTCACAAGGATCATACCCCACACTACTCATGTATTTCACCCATTTTCAACTTTTCATTGGTTTATTACAATGATGGCGTGGTATCACAGTTGCAACAAATATTTTTTCTTCCCTATTTTTGTCAAAGTAGAAGTGACAGTGAAAAATAGAAAAAGAGATATGGGAGAGGACAGAGATATGGCGAAAAATTGAAGTAAGATAGCTGTTGGTGCAAAAATCCGCTTGCGCCGGAGAAGCTGGAGTCGGAGAAGTCGCGGTCGCCACCGGGACCTGCAAGGGAAGTCTAAACCGGAGGTGGGGTTGCTCCAGCAAGATCCTCCGACGCTCAAGTCAGTTCTCTGCCTCAACAAGAATGGAGCGCTCGAACGAAAAATTTAGCAGAGTTTTGAGATAAGAAAATGAGCTTAGAGAATAACGTATCTGGGTCCCCCTTTTTATAGGCGGAGGAGATAACGGATTGATGGCGACGTTTGTAACCGTCTGGTAGTGGGCTGCCCATAGTCAGAGAAAATTTATTGTGAAGGGTAGGGGAGTGGAATCGTGGCTATCGCCGTAGCTCGCCACGTGGAATCAGTTGCGAGGAGTGGAGCAACGTCCGTTGTCGTGACTTGCCAGCGGATGGGAGAATCGCCCGGTATCCGTCATAGGAGGTGGAGCAGGATCATGGCCGTTATTGTGGCCTGCCAGGGGGTAGTGGAGCTGTGCGGAATCCGCCACAGGAAGTGGAGCAGAGCTGCGACGGTTACTGCGGCCTGTCAGGGAGTGATGGAGCTGCGCGGAATCCGCCACAGGAAGTGGAGCGGGATCGTGGCCGTTAATACAGCCTGTCAGGGAGTAACGGGGTCGCGTAGGGTCCGCCGCAGGGAGTGGAGCAATGTTGCCCGTTACCGTGGTCTGCTCGGGAGTGCAGATCCGTTGGCTGAAGTACGGCAGCGGTCGGGGCTGATGACGAAGCCCGACTCTCGTAGGAGTCCGGACGGAGTCTTCCGGCAGCTGATGTTGAGGACGGAGCCCGGCTCTCGTAGGAGTCCGGGCGGAGTCTACTTGCTGTTGAAGTTATCGGCGGAGTCTGGCTCCCGTGGGAGTCCGGGTGCAGTTTGTCTGCAGCCGTTGGAGTCGAGGATGAAGCCCGGCTCCCGTAAGAGTCCGGACGGAGTCTTCCTGCAATTAAAGTCAGAGGTGAAGTTCGGCTCCCGCAGGAGTCCGGACGGGGCTTACCAGCAGTCGTTGTTGAGGACGGAACCCGGCTCCCGTAGGAGTCCGGGCGGAGTCTACTTGCTGTTGAAGTTATCGACGGAGTCCGGCTCCCGTGAGAGTCCGGGCGCAGTCTGTCTGCAGCCGTTGGAGTCGAGGATGAAGCCCGGCTCCCGTAAGAGTCCGGGCGGAGTCTTCCTGCAATTAAAGTCAGAGGTGAAGTTCGGCTCCCGTAGGAGTCCGGACAGGGCTTACCGGCAGCTGATGTTGAGGACGGAGCCCGGCTCCCGTAGGAGTCCGGGCGGAGTCTACTTGCTGTTGAAGTTATCGGCAGAGTCCGGCTCCCGTTGGAGTCCGGGCGCAGTCTGTCTGCAGCCGTTGGAGTCGAGGATGAAGCCCGGCTCCCGTAAGAGTCCGGGCGGAGTCTTCCTGCAATTAAAGTTAGAGGCGAAGTTCGGCTCCCGTAGGAGTCCGGACGGGGCTTACCAGCAGTCGTTGTTGAGGACGGAGCCCGGCTCCCGTAGGAGTCCGGCGGAGTTGTCCTGTAGTCGATGTCGATGACGGAGCCCGGCTCCCATAGGAGTCCGGGCGGAGTTGTCCTGTAGTCGATGTCGGTGACGGAGCCCGGCTCCCGTAGGAGTCCGGGCGGAGTTGTCCTGTAGTCGATGTCGGTGACGGAGCCCGACCCCCGTAGGAGTCCGGGCGGAGTTGTCCTGTAGTCGATGTCGGTGACGGAGCCCGGCTCCCGTAGGAGTCCGGGCGGAGTTGTCCTGTAGTCGATGTCGATGACGGAGCCCGGCTCCCGTAGGAGTCCGGGCGGAGTTGTCCTGTAGTCGATGTCGGTGACGGAGCCCGGCCCCTGTAGGAGTCCGGGCGGAGTTGTCCTGTAGTCGATGTCGGTGACGGAGCCCGGCTCCCGTAGGAGTCCGGGCGGAGTTGTCCTGTAGTCGATGTCGGTGACAGAGCCTGGCTCCCGTAGGAGTCCGGGCAAAGTTGTCCTGTAGTCGATGTCGGTGACGGAGCCCGGCTCCCGTAGGAGTCCGGGCGGAGTTGTCCTGTAGTCGATGTCGATGACGGAGCCCGGCCCCCGTAGGAGTCCGGGCGGAGTTGTCCTGTAGCCGATTCTGCTGAGGACTTCGGCTGTGGGTATTTTATACCCAACACCAGTCCCCCTACTTTCGAGTTTGAATTTCGAACGAAGGAAGTACAGAGAGATGGGTACAGTCGAAGCCATCCCCTCAAATCCCGTGCACTGCCGCCCCCAGATATTTTGGGCATTAATTGCGCGCGTGTCGGAGTCTTTTCGAATTGGGGCGGTACGAAGGGACGCTTCAAAATTCTCACAGGTACACTGGCCTTGGTACGGCGCAATTATAATCCTGCCAACCGTCAGCCACTTTTAACCGCCTGTCGGGGGGAGTGGGACACGTGTCGGATGCGGACTGGCCTGGAAAGATTCGCGATCATTATGGCGCCGGATCCCAGGGTCTATTTAAACCCGTCCCTCCACCTTTAGGCATCCTACTCCGTTCCTGAGTTCTTACCAGCGTCTGCCTTCTCTTCGAGAGCCTTGTTTCAGTAGGCATCTTCTCGAGCCGTAGGCGTCTCCTGTTTTCGTCCCTCAGGTCCCTCAGAGTGATATAGGTTAGTTCCAGCACCGCCAACCTTCTTCTCACCACCTAGGGACTTCTTTTCAGTTATTATTTTTTTGCATCCTTTCGAGTTAGCTTCCTGTGGCCTCTCGTTCCCCCTTCTGTCCGTCTTCTTAGGGTCCTTTAGAGCCCCCCTTCAAAACTACTCGAAATATCCTCTGGCTCTTCTGCTCCCTGCAGTTCTGGGAGTTCTTCTGCCTCAAACCCCCAGGTCCCCGTCTCTGTGGACGAACCTGCGTCTGGGGCTGGGCTCCGCCCGATTTTCATGCCGGGCGCCATTCCATATTCCTTGACCTCGGAGGAACTCCTTCTGATAAGGGTTCAGTATGGAGTTCCTCCGGAGTACGACTTGGAGCTGCTAGGCCCTTCTGACCGGGCCAGCACTCCCCCTCCCGGTCGCTTTTGTTTGTACCAGGAAGCATTCCGTACTGGACTCCGGCTTCCGCTTCCTTCCTTTGTCGTTGCCCTCTTCCGATTCTTGGACATCTCCCTCGCTTCCGTGGCCCCGAATTCTTTTAGGTTTTTGATAGGATTTCTCTCCCTCTGCCACGTAGTCGAGGTCCAGCCATCTCTCTCCTTGTTTAGGCACTTTTACACCTTCAAGCGCCATCCTTCGGCGAAGGACTGGTGGTACTTCTCCCCCCAGTTCGGCAAGAAGGGGTTGCTGAAAGGCGCCCCTTCTTCGATCCATAATTGGAAGGGGAAATACCTCTTCGTCCACTGTCCGACCCTGAGGCTGGGCCTGCCCCCTTGGGGCTCTCTGAGGGATTCTGTCCGCCGGGCTCCCAGCCTGGGGGAGGATGACCTCCAGGCCGCCCAAAAGCTTCTAGCTTATTCCGCTCCTTCCTTTCCCAATCTTCTGAGGGAGCAGTTTCTTTTCAACATCGGCTTGAGCCCCCAGGATCCAGCGAGTATTCATCTTTTACCTTATCTTTTTTCTTCATGCTTTTCTTCTCTTCTTATCTTTTCCCCTTCTTCCCTCTCCCCCTGTTTCCTTCTCTCCCCTTTTTTTTTTTTTTTTTGACTGATTGGTTTGCTTCTTCTTTCCTTTTCTCTCTCTCTTTTTCTTCTTTTATTTTATTTTTTTTTTTAAGAATGGACGCCGAAGCAGTGCGGATGCTCGTCAGGGGCATGAGGGCCCACAAGAGAAAGGGTGCCGCGACCTCCGGATCGGCGAAGAGGGCCAGGGCGGAGGAGACGAGCTTAGCTGCACCCGTCCAGGTGGCCTCGGCCATCGACATTCCCTCGGATGTCGAGCCAACGGCCCCCCGGGCCCCCTCGAGGAGTCCGCCGACGGGGGCCCCCGCTCTGGGGGTTCGCCCTACGGAGGTGCCCGCCGCAGGGAAAAGAAAGAAATCGGTGGCCCGCAGGGGGAGTAGCCATCGAAATGCTGCGGACGAGTCCCTCTGCTCCGAGGAGGGATCGGAGAATCCCTTCAATGATAGGGACTTGATCAGGCGGCTGATCGACGGCTGCATTCTGTCTGACGTCGTGGAGAGGATCGACCGCGCCGATCCAGAGCAGCGGGCTTGGGACTCTTTGGGGTCCTTCCTTGAGGTAAGCGGATCTTTATTTACACGGTTACTCGGCCTTTGTTCTAATTCCCTAGCCGCCTTTGCAGATTGGGCACCAGCTCTTCACCTATATCGAGGCGGTGAGCCGCATGAGGAGGGACATCCTCCAGGCGGAGAAACGCTGCCAGGCCGAGGTTGTTCGCCTCCAAGCGAAGACGGCTGAAGTAGCCGCCCTCCAGGAGGTCCTGGAAAGGGAGAAGCAAGCCCGAGAGGAGGAGAGGCAGATCTTGGAGGAATCGGCGAGGAAGGCGGAGGCCGAGGTCACCCACTTGGTCGAGCAAACTTCGGTCCTGGTCTCGGAGGCCAGAGCCCTTGCGGTGGAGGAATTCAAGGCCTCCGCGGAGATGAGGGACCTGAATGTCCAGTTCGGCCAGGAAGCGTTCATTAAGGGGTTCGAGCTCTGCCAAGAGAAGGTGGCCAGAAAATTTCCAGACCTCGACCTCAGCTTCCTAGGCGAGGAGTCTGAGGATGAGGCCGGCCCCTCGTCAGCCGCCACCGCTGTCGCAGCCCCCGCGTCGAGTTCTCCACCCCCCGCCCCTGAGGTCTGAGACCTCCGATCTTGTACCTTTGTTTCGTCGCAATTTTTCTTTTCCGTTTGTCTTTAAAAACCATTCAATCAATAAAGTTGAATTTCTTGTTGCGGACGGCTTCTCCTTCCCCCTCCCTCCTTCTCTCTGCTTTTCTTCTTACAATGAGTCGTGCTCTGACGCTTTTGCCTTCCGATGGCAGTGCCCTGCAGAAGCGCTCCCCCTGCCCCTGGGGGTCCCGCTGAAATCGACGATCCAACGGCTGAAGAAGGAAGTCCTTCACCTGACAAAGAAGTTGAAGAAGATGGAAGGCGAGCTCCGCAAATCGAGGGAAGGTCACTCTGAAGCCACCGCTGAGGCCACCCACTTTCGGAGTCTCCATGTGAAGGGGATCATGGAGTATAGCCGGAGGAAGGCAAACTTCGCAAAGGAACTCGAGGAATGTAAGAAGAGCGCCAGCGACCGAATTTGGGCCCAGGCCGCCAGGATCAGCGCCCTCAAGGTGGAACTGTCAGCTGCGAAGGGGAAGATCGGCCAGCTGGAAGGAAATTCATCCCGGTTTTTGGCCCGGGTCGATGATGAACAGAGGTGGTCGCAGAAGGTCTCCGACCTTCAGCAGCAGCTTCAGGACGCCGAGGTGAGCCACGACGTGCAGCGGGCTAGCTGGCGCAGGCAGGTGGAAGAGTATAAAGGGAGATTCAGGACGGCGGCCGACGAAGTCGTCCGTCTCCAGAGGCAGCTGGCTAACAGGGCACAGCTTATTTCTGCCCAAGATTCTGAAGAGCTCCAAGCCCTAAGAGGCACCGTTGAGGGGATTTCCATCTCCCACGAGGAAAAGACAGCCGAGCTGCAACAAGTGAAGATCCAACTGGCACTCGAGCGGCGGGCCGTCGCGGACGTGGAGGCGGAATCTGAGGTCTTGAGGAAGAGGCGTCGAGAGGCGGAGGCTGAGAGCCAGCAACTTCGTCGGATGCTCCAGGACGCGCTGCGAAAGAGGGAAGAGCTAGAAGAAGAAATTAAGAATCTGAGACAGTCCTGGTTAAGAGACAGAGTAGATAATTCTAGGTCGGAGGGAGCAGGGCCTCCTTAGAGCTCTTTTTGTCTTTCTGTCTTTTCATGTATTTACTTCCTTTTTGTCGTTTTGCCTTTCTTTCCTTGGCCTTCCGAGCTTTGTAGTGTGTATATCGAAAATGGAATAAAAAGGGTATTTTGTGTTACTTCGTCCGTGCGTTGCACTAAATTGCTGTCCGCAGAACCTTTCTTGTCGTTTGACTTGTCTGATGTAGACGTCGTCAGGGGGCACCCGATCGTCGATGCGTTAGCTCGCCTTTCTCGTCATGCGTAGTCGCAAGCCTGAGCTTGGCCGTCCGGGCCCCACATTATTTCGGAGATGTCGTTGTCTTCCTAACCGGTGCCGAAAGTCTTCCTTGGCGTCGTGGACGGAACCCGGCTCCCGTAGGAGTCCGGGTGAAGTCTTCCCTGGCATCGTGGCCGGAACCCGGCTCTCGTAGGAGTCCAGGTGAAGTCTTCCTTGTGGGCGGAACCCGGCTCCCGTAGGAGTCCGGATGAAGTCTTCCTTTGCATCGTGGACGGAACCCGGCTCCCGTAGGAGTCCGGGTGAAGTCTTCCTTGTGGGCGGAACCCGGCTCCCGTAGGAGTCCGGGTGAAGTCTTCCTTTGCATCGTGGACGGAATCCGACTCCCGTAGGAGTCCGGGTGAAGTCTTCCTTGTGGGCGAAACCCGGCTCCCGTAGGAGTCCGGGTGAAGTCTTCCTTTGCGCCATGGACGGAACCCGGCTCCCGTAGGAGTCCGGGTGAAGTCTTCCTTGTGGGCGGAACCCGGCTCCCGTAGGAGTCCGGGTGAAGTCTTCCTTTGCGTCGTGGACGAAACCCGACTCCCGTAGGAGTCCGGGTGAAGTCTTCCTTGTGGACGGAACCCGGCTCCCATAGGAGTCCGGGTGAAGTCTTCCTTGTGGGCGGAACCTGGCTCCCGTAGGAGTCCGGGTGAAGTCTTCCTTTGCGTCGTGGACGGAACCCGGCCCCCGTAGGAGTCCGGGTGAAGTCTTCCTTGTGGGCGGAACCCGGCTCCCGTAGGAGTCCGGGTGAAGTCTTCCTTTGCATCGTGGATGGAACCCGGCTCCCGTAGGAGTCCGGGCCTTCCATTTTGCTCGAGCCGGTGTGAGGTTCTCCTCCCGTTACCAGCTTGGCTGTGGGGGCGCGTTAGGGCGCTGTAAGGCCTCTCCCCCATCTGGTCTAAAAGAACCGGGCCTTCGACTTTGCTCATGTCAGGACGAGGTTCTCCTCCTGTTCCTGACATGGCTGTGGGGGCACATTAGGGCGTTGTAAGGCCTCTCCCCCCATCCGGTCTAAAAGAACCGGGCCTTTGACTTTGCTCATGTCAGGACGAAGTTCTCCTCCTGTTCCTGACATGGCTGTGGGGGCACATTAGGGCGTTGTAAGGCCTCTCCCCCCATCCGGTCTAAAAGAACCGGGACTTTGACTTTGCTCATGTCAGGACGAGGTTCTCCTCCTGTTCCTGACATGGCTGTGGGGGCACATTAGGGCATTGTAAGGCCTCTCCCCCCATCCGGTCTAAAAGAACCGGGCCTTTGACTTTGCTCATGTCAGGACGAGGTTCTCCTCCTGTTCCTGACATGGCTTTGTTTTTGGAGGGGTCATATCCAGTCATAATAAATCCACGCCAGGTGGGAAGAGTACGTTAAGTAGAAAAGAATTTAGATTCAAGGTGAAATCGTAAGTGATACATTTACAGATTTCCCGCTCCTCTTTGAGGCCCTCCGGTGATGGAGTCGATGGTCCCGATGGGAGGTCGGTCCCCGGGTTGCTCCTCCCTTCTTGGCGGTTCAGGCTGCGGAAGGGCTCTTGGGCGGTCTCCTCTACCCTCAGGCCTGCGGCGGATGAACCTGTCGAGTCGACCTCACCGAATGAGCTCCTCGATCTCGTCCTGGAGCTGGATGCATTCCTCTGTGTCGTGGCCGTGGTCGCGGTGGTAGAGGCAGAACTTGTTGGGGTTGCGCTTCTCGGGGTGTGTGCGCATCCTCTCCAGCCTAGGGAGCTGCTCCCTGACCTCCATCAATATCTGGGCCTTCGAGGCGTTGAGGGGGGCGTAGTTGCGGAATCTCCCTGGTGGGGAACCCCGCCGAATCCCGCGATCCGGGCTTCTCTGCCAGCGCGCCCGAGGTGGAGTACGGGCGCGCTTATGCCCGGGAGGAGATCGAGAGCGCAGCCGGGCTTCCTTTGGCTTTTTTTCAATTGCGGGCTTACTCGAGTCTCCCGCTTGCCGCTCCCTCGCCGTCTCTTCATCCTTCATTTTGAAGGCTTCTTCCGCTCGGGCGTATCCTTCAGTCCGAGCCAGCAAATCAGCAAAATCCCTGGGATACTTCTTCTCCAGGGAGAACAAAAGGTCATTCTTCTGAAGACCGCCTTTCAGGGCGGCCATGGCGACTGATTGGTCCAAGTTCCAGACCTCCAGCACCGCGATGTTGAAGCGGTTGATGTAGGCCCGTATGGACTCCCCTTCCCTCTGCTTGATGTTGATGAGGGACTCCGAACCCTTCCGGGGGCGTCGGCTGCTGACAAAATGGGCCACAAATTGGTGGCTCATTTGATCGAAGGAAAAGATGGTACCCGGTTTCAAAGCCGAGTACCAGTTCCTCGCCGCTCCCTTCAAGGTAGACGGGAAAGCCCGGCACAAGATGGCATCAGGAGCACCGTGAAGCAGCATCATCGTCCGGAAGGCCTCCAGATGATCAACCGGGTCCGAAGTCCCGTCGTAGCTTTCGAACTGGGGAAGCTTGAAGTTTAGCGGGATCGATTCCTGCATGATCATTTGGGAGAAGAGAGGGTCAGTACAAATATCCTCACCATAAGCGGGGGCGCATGGCGGAGTTCTTCATTCCGCCGGTTCATCTCCTGAAGCCTCTGGTCCAGGAAATCCTCTCGACTTCGAGTCTCGAGGGTCCTCTGGCAGAACGGGGGCAGGGATCTTCCAGGGGTGGAGTCATGGTCCGATTGAGGGCTCTCTACCCTCGGGTTTGTTTTCCCAGGAAGGACGGGGCGGCTGGCCCAGGTGGCCCGCCTCGCCGCCGGGTTCTGGCATTCCGGAGACGCCCTTTCCGGGTGCGCTGACGCCTGCGGCTGCTACTGCTGCATTGCTT
Source organism: Elaeis guineensis (assembly GCF_000442705.2). Taxonomy (NCBI): domain Eukaryota; kingdom Viridiplantae; phylum Streptophyta; class Magnoliopsida; order Arecales; family Arecaceae; genus Elaeis; species Elaeis guineensis. The sequence continues at coordinate 121,488,218 of NC_025994.2, read as the reverse complement.
GCACAACTTCGACGAGGCCTCTGACCTGCTGTGCCAGCAAGTCAAACTGCTCCGCGCCGACCGCCGCCGCTGGAGGAGGAGGAGGAAGAGGTTGAGAAATAGGAGGGGAGGCTGGAGCCTGAGATCTGGCCGCGGAGGCCGTGGACCGTCGCGTGGACGCCTTGCGTGGAGGCATCGAGTGTGGATCCAGCGGGGGAAAATAAGGAGTGGGTGTTGGAGGAGATGATCGGAGGCGGCTCCGTTGAACGCTCCTTTAAGAACAAGGGTACTGCGAAGACGCCGCCCTTCCTCTAGCGCCAATCCTGTTGGTGCAAAAATCCGCTTGCGCCGGAGAAGCTGGAGTCGGGGAAGTCACGGTCGCCGGCGGGACCTGCAAGGAAAGTCTAAACCGGAGGTGGGATTGCTCTGGCAAGACCCTCCGACGCTCAAGTCAGTTCTCTGCCTCAATAAGAATGGAGCACTCGAACGGAGAATTTAGCAGAGTTTTGAGATAAGAAAATGAGCTTAGAGAATAACGTATCTGGGTCCCCCTTTTTATAGGCGGAGGAGGTAACGGATTGATGGCGACGTTTGTAACCGTCTGGTAGTGGGCCGCCCATAGTCAGGGGGAATTTATTGTGAAGGGTAGTGGAGCAGAATCGTGGCTATCGCCGTAGCTCGCCACGTGGAATCAGTTGCGAGGAGTGGAGCAGCGTCCGTTGTCGTGACTTGCCAGCGGATGGGAGAATCGCCCGGTATCCGTCGCAGGAGGTGGAGCAGGATCGTGGCCGTTATTGTGGCCTGCCAGGGGGTAGTGGAGCTGTGCGGAATCCATCACAGGAAGTGGAGCAGAGCTGCGACGGTTACTGCGGCCTGTCAGGGAGTGATGGAGCTGCGCGGAATCCGCCACAGGAAGTGGAGCGAGATCGTGGCCGTTAATGCAGCCTATCAGGGAGTAACGGGATCGCGTAGGGTCCGCCGCAGGGAGTGGAGCAATGTTGCCCGTTACCGTGGTCTGCTCGGGAGTGCAGATCCGTCGGCTGAAGTTCGACAGCGGTCGGGGCTGATGACGAAGCCCGGCTCTCGTAGGAGTCCGGACGGAGTCTTCCGGCAGCTGATGTTGAGGACGGAGCCCGGCTCCCGTAGGAGTCCGGGTGGAGTCTACTTGCTGTTGAAGTTATCGGCGGAGTCCGGGCGCAGTCTGTCTGCAGCCGTTGGAGTCGAGGATGAAGCCCGGCTCCCGTAAGAGTCCGGGCAGAGTCTTCCTGCAATTAAAGTTAGAGGCGAAGTTCGGCTCCCGTAGGAGTCCGGACGGGGCTTACCAGCAGTCGTTGTTGAGGACGGAGCCCGGCTCCCGTAGGAGTCCGGGTGGAGTCTACTTGCTGTTGAAGTTATCGGCGGAGTCCGGCTCCCGTGGGAATCCGGGCGCAGTCTGTCTGCAGCCGTTGGAGTCGAGGATGAAGCCCGGCTCCCGTAAGAGTCTGGGCGGAGTCTTCCTGCAATTAAAGTCAGAGGCGAAGTTCGGCTCCTGTAGGAGTCCGGACAGGGCTTACCGGCAGCTGATGTTGAGGACGGAGCCCGGCTCCCGTAGGAGTCTGGGCGGAGTCTACTTACTGTTGAAGTTATTGGCGGAGTCCGGCTCCCGTGGGAGTCCGGGCGCAGTCTGTCTGCAGCCGTTGGAGTCGAGGATGAAGCCCGGCTCCCGTAAGAGTCCGGGCGGAGTCTTCCTGCAATTAAAGTTAGAGGCGAAGTTCGGCTCCCGTAGGAGTCCGGACGGGGCTTACCAGCAGTCGTTGTTGAGGACGGAGCCCGGCTCCCGTAGGAGTCCGACGGAGTTGTCCTATAGTCGATGTCGATGACGGAGCCTGGCTCCCGTAGGAGTCCGGGCGGAGTTGTCCTGTAGTCGATGTCGGTGACGGAGCCCGGCTCCCGTAGGAGTCCGGGTGGAGTTGTCCTGTAGTCGATGTCGGTGACGGAGCCCGGCCCCCGAAGGAGTCCGGGCGGAGTTGTCCTGTAGTCGATGTCGGTGACGGAGCCCGGCTCCCGTAGGAGTCCGGGCGGAGTTGTCCTGTAGTCGATGTCGGTGACGGAGCCCGGCCCCCGTAGGAGTCCGGGCGGAGTTGTCCTGTAGTCGATGTCGGTGACGGAGCCCGGCTCCCGTAGGAGTCCGGGCGGAGTTGTCCTGTAGTCGATGTCGATGACGGAGCCCGGCCCCCGTAGGAGTCCGGGCGAAGTTGTCCTGTAGCCGATTCTGCTGAGGACTTCGGCTGTGGGTATTTTATACCTAACAATAGCAAAGGAGGAGGTGGTGGTTACGATGATGGAGAAGAAAATGAAGATGGGAAATGATAGTTTGATCATTTTATAAAATAATGGTATGGTCATATGATATTATTTCGTTAGTGAAGATAGTTGGTAAATTATTTTTAAATATTTTAAAAATTTTAAAAAAAATTTGATATTTTTTTAATATAAAAAGAAGATGCATGTGAAATTAGACTGTAGTTCAGGTGTTTCTATATTTTTTTTGGTTAAAAATAACAGTACTTTCATTGTATGGCAATCATTTTTAGTAGTTACGGGTCAAATAATGATGATTATTTAACGGCTGATGTTAAAATTTAAAATATATAAGAAGACAAATTTTTCTCCGGCTGGCGTCGTCAGAATTCCGCTGGAGGCGGGTATGGATTCGTCCACGACATCCAACGTCCGAGCCGCGCATCTGCGTGTCGTTTATGGGTCGTCAGACTCCTCCCTTGTATTCCACCCCACGGTCCAAACCTGCTGATGGCCTCCCCCAACTTCGATCTCGTGATTCAACTCTTGCTCTTCCTCGCTTTCCACTTTCTTCAAAGCATCCAACCGGCCACCACCTCATGCTACACCTCCATCATTAGCTTCGGCGACTCCCTCGCCGACACCGGAAACTTTCTCTACTCCTCCAACAACAGCCCCGGAGCCATCGCCCGGCTTCCATACGGCGAGACTTATTTCCATCGCCCCACCGGCCGGTTCTCCGATGGGCGACTCATCATCGACTTCATTGGTGCGTATTTCACGTCTTCTTCTTTCTTTGATACGCCTATTTTGCTTACCACATATTTGTTATAATGAGCCTATTAAGTTGCTGGTAACGATGATGGATGGTGGTGGGTGCAGCACAAGACATCGGAATACCGCTCGTGCCACCGTATCTAGAAGGGCCTGGTGATCATGGATTCCGGCAAGGGGTTAACTTTGCGGTGGCAGGGGCGACGGCACTCGACAACGACTTCTTTAGGGAGAAGGGACTCGATATTAGTTGGACCGAGTACTCATTGGGCACTCAAATCGAGTGGTTCAAGCAACTGCTGCCTTCCCTCTGCTCCTCGGGTTCGGGTAAGCCGGAATTCTTCTCTCCATTTCGTCTTCTGTCCTCCTCTTCTCTCTCTCTCAGGACGAGTTAGATCGTTGACGAAGCTCTTGTTAGGAGCAGGTCATCGGACCCACCTACCCAGCCACAATTTCAATACTGTTTAAGTCTTTTTAAAATGACGTCGCATCATTTGATTGGAATCTGTTTTACATGTTGCTGTTCCCCACCAAACAAAGGGGAATAAACTTTTACCAAAAAAAAAAAAAAAAACAAAGGGGAATAAAGATTTGCACCAAAAGAAAAAATGGGGGAACAAATACTATTAAGTTGTCGTTTACACTGACAAAACCTAACACAATTTCCATGTTTTGTAATCTTTTATTCTATCAAATGAACTTTGTAGATTCGTATCCGTTCCCCTTTTCTCCAAAAAGGTAATATGGACCTTTTACCCTGCATGCCGTACATGCTACCTACCCCTTTGCTGGTTCAGATTGGCGAAAATAAAGATTGAGTAAATTACAAACATTTGCATTTGAATTTCATTTGACGTTAAAAGATGTTATGGATTAAAATATTAGATAGAAATAAATCTCAGAAGGATGAATATAGATTTTTCAAACTATATGTGTAAGTATAATTTACTTCTAATCTCAAGAAGATTTTAACAATTTACTCAAAAATTTATCTATTTATTTTTTAATTTGATTTTTGTGAAGGATATCCCTTTACTCATGTTATGTTCACAATGGTAGACTGCAAAGGCATTTTAAGCAGCTCGCTTTTCCTCATGGGGGAAATAGGAGGCAACGACTACAATCATCCATTCTTCCAAGGAAAAACCGTGGATGAGATACGGACCTTTGTTCCCAGCATCATCTCTGCCATTAGCTCAGCTATCAATGTGAGCTCATTTATCTCAGATTTTTATTTATTCCACTAATCAATTGTTCTAGGCAATTGTGCCACCTAAGCTTTGTTAATCTCTCAATTTTGTTAGGCTTTGATCCAACTTGGGGCAAAGACACTGGTTGTACCTGGTAATTTCCCAATCGGATGCGTCTCCTGGTATCTTCAAGCTTTCCAAAGCCGAAGGAAAGAAGACTACGACTCGCAAACGGGTTGTATCAAGTGGCTGAATGAGTTCGCCGAGTACCACAATCGACTACTCGTAGATGAGCTGGATCACCTTCAGCAACTTCACCCCCATGTCACCATCATCTATGCTGATTATTACAAAGCCTTGCTCAACATCTTCCGTTCTCCAACACAGTTTGGTGAGCTTTCTTTTCACCTATTAAATTTTCATAATCATACTCTTTTTCTTCTCAGTCGGTCATAAATATTTTTTTTCAATGATTTTAGATGTGACTAGGTTGATTTCTTTTTGATAGGAACGATTAGCTTAATTACCGAACCTAGTTCGAATAAAGCTTAGCTCTAAGAAAATTCTTTTCCTGTAAATATTCTTAATTAATTTAGTTAATAAAATTGGCGGAAGTGTCTCACTTCCTGGATTACCCTCAAAAAGAATGTTTAGCTCCAACGGCAACTTAACGGCACTTGGGCTGTCTTCAGATGGTTTGGAACGAGCTGAGCCTGCGCGTTCCCAAATGGACCGATGGTCCAACGACAAGTCACCATGGTATTTCAGTGTGAAAAAATTTTTTGTGCACCATGGGCAACATAGAAAATTTGACATTGAATTCATCATCTTATTTGATTGATCTATATAGCTATCATTTTTCAAAATATATTTAATTTTTTTAATTCTATTTTTCATTTAAAATTTTGAATAACGAAAATATTTTTTTATTTTGAAAAAAATTATGACATCTTATTACATATTATTACATCCTGCATTAAGTTATGACTATCTACGTATATGATGTCATAATATAGCTAAAAAAATGATGACATCCTGACATATTATGACATCTTGCGTCAAATCACGCAGGATGTTATAATATGATCCAGGATGTCATAAAATATGAAGGATATTTTTTTTCAATCACTTTCCAACATGCATTTAATGTCTACAATTCTATTTTTTTGTTTGAAATTTTGAATGGTGAAAATATTTTTATTTTTTTAAAAAAATTATGATTCATTATAATATCCTGCGTCAAATAATGATATCTATGATTTTCTGTAGACAGAATGTCATAATATGGATATAAGATATCATAATTTTTTTTTAAAAAATAGAGATATTTTTATTATTCAAATTTTGAAATGAAAAAATAAAACTGTAGATATTAAATACGTATTGAAAAATAATGACTATATGGATCAATGAATAAAATGATGTACTTTATATTGAATTTTTTATGTTATCCTACGGTGCATAAAAAATTTCTCTTTCAGCGTGTGAAAAAAATGTCACATCGTTTAAGTACAATTGAATGCTTCACGGCTCATATGGTACGCCGCCTTCAAGCCTTTATCGGTCCAATTCTGCTGGCTTTAATTAGTCATGACCTTGCTGGCTATTAACCACGGCCAGGTTACTCATCCAAACTTGTATCACATGATCATGATAGTTTTATCGGACTAAACAATCATAACAGAAATAAAGCAATGTTGTTTGCCATATGCTTCCCTTCAATGCATGTGAACATGAGACTGTGCCTAGGCTAGAAGCACTAATCATTAAAGATATATTTAGTTGAAGGGAGTTGGGCATTATAATTTGATTGAGAATGAGTGACCAACTATTTGATTAAGAAGAACCTTATCTCTATTCCGATTCCAAGAGGTATATATGGAAATATTCTAATCCCTTAGAATCTAATCCCTATTCTTATCTAGTATTCAAATCTGATTCGGATTGTGATTATGAATCAAAAATATCGAAGAACATGACCAATCATAATTCTGGTCGCAAACCAATGCACGCTAAATTTAGACACCTTGATTCCAATATGTCAGCAACTAGTCTCCCTTTTCAGCATATATGACCTACAATGCTGATCAATTTTTAGAGATTTGATGGCACATATAGTTAATAATTACCCTACCCACTTGGCTAGCCATGGCTTAGTGATAATTTATTTATGCTAAATTTGAAGATTAGTTTTCCCTTTTTTTCCATCTTGAAGGAGGTTTATTACACAAAACTGAATTTATAATCTAATCATAGGAGATAATAATATGCCGTCTAGCAAAATCATCATGTTAAATCTGAAGATAATTTCTGTTGGTATAGCCCCATTCAACCTAAAGAACCTAAACATCAATTAAAATCTAGCCGTTTTTTATTAAAATTCAGAACTAACTTTTATTATCTTTTCAATGGATGGTGGGTGTGGTTGTAGGATTTAAAAAGGCACCTCTGGCGGCATGCTGCGGAGGTGGCGGTCCCTATAATATCTCTGTACCCTGCGGAGGTCGAGCGGCCACGGTTTGCAATGATCCATCAACATATGTTTGCTGGGACGGAATGCACCTAACGGAGGCGGCTTACAGGACGATTGCGCAAGGCTTATTGGAAGGACCACACACCGCTCCGCCCATAACCCAAGCATGCCCGCACATAGAGCAGAGCGCCGCTCATAGCCTGCGTCCAATATAGCGAATACACCATCAATGTCTTCCGCTAATCCCGGACAAAAATTCCCTGCCGCTTGTGATATGAAACAGCTTCGGATATTATGTCGCCCCAATGCATGGCCATTACAAATTTCCTGCTCTAAATAGGAACAGGAAAAAAAAAAAAAGGCACAAACTTGTACCCGAGCGTAACCTTGCTTGGAATCAAAGAAATGAAACCCAAATTTACCTAAAAGAAAAAAAGAAATGAAGCCCAAAGCATTGGACTGCCAGACTTCGGTTTAACATTCGGTGCAATCGCAACTTGTAAGCTGTTTTGGACCCGTGCACTGGGCACCCCGCCGGTTATTAATTGCTTCTGTTAAAATCTAATTTACTGATACTTGCTATAACGAGCCCTTTTCCAGAATAATATAAAAAAAAAAATTTAAATACCAAAATATATCAAAATCAAACTAATTTACTAAACTAATGCAAAAGAAAAAAATACCATTTTGAATGGCATTTTTTCCCCTTCCACGTCACCCCCCTTTTTCACGATGGCATCGTCCCAAAAAAAAAAAAAAAAAAAACGCCATTTGGAATGGCGTCTTTAAAAATACCATTTTGAATGGCGTTTTTAAAAACGCCATCCAAAATGGCGTTTTCAAATTTTTCCACAAAAAAAAAAAAGAAAAAAAATCATGAAATAATGAAAAAATTGGTTTTTTAAAATTTGAAATTAATAAATAAATTAAAATTATAATTTTGATTGAAATTTAAAATATAAAGATTTGAATTTGTAATTCATTAAAAAAATTAATTTAGATTTTTTATTTAAAATATTTTTTAAAAGATGTCAAAAAAATCTTAAGAAATAAAAAAAAATTATCATAGAAAATAAAAAAAAAGAGAAAGAAATTTGAAAGAAATAAAAATTTAAAATTTAATTGAAAAACATCGTTCGAAATACTTGTCCTAAAATTTTTTTTTAAAAAAAATTAAATAATAAAAAAAAGAATTATAATTTAAAATTTAAAAGAAATAAAATTTTAGAGATTAATTGAAATAAAAATATTATTTCAAATTACTTTGTCAAATTAAAATTAATTTATTTTAAAAGGATTCAAAAAAAATTAAAAAATAGGCTAAAAAATTTTTATAAAAACATAAAGAATTGAAAAAAAATAGAAATTATAATTGTAATTGAAGAACAAAGTTTATAATTTTTAATTTTAAGAAATAAGAATTATAATTTTAATTGAAATTAAAAATTACTTTTTAAATAACTAAATTAATTGAAATATAAATTTTTCAGAAATATTTTAAATAAAAGAAAAAAAATACGTAATAGAATATCAAAAAGATAAAAATGGAAGAAAACTAAAATTAAAATTTAAAATTATAAAAATTATAAATTAGATTAGAAAAAATATATCATAAAAGAATAAAATTAAATTAAATTTGAATTAAATTTTGATAAAAAAAGAAATACATTAATAAGTTAAAAAATGATGAAAAGTTAAAAAGTTAAAAAGTTAAAATTTTTAAAAAATCATAAAAAATAAGAATTATAAATTTAAATTTTTTAAAAAATAAAATTTTAAAGATTAATTGAAATAAAAATATTTTTTAAAATTATTTTCTCAAATTAAAATTAATTTAATTAAAAAAATTTCTAAATAAAATATAAAAATTGCCTAAAAAAATTTCATAAAAAGATAAAGAATTAAAAAAATAGAAATTCTAATTGTAATTGAAGAATAAAGTTTATAATTTTTAATTTTAAGAAATAAGAATTAAAATTATAATTAAAATTAAAAATAATATTTTAAATAACTAAATTAATTTAAATATTAATATCTAAAAAATATTTTAAATAAAGAAAAAAATTACGTAATAGAATGTCAAAAAGATAAAAGTGGAAGAAAATTAAAAATAAAAATAAAAATTATAAAAATTATAAAAAAAAATATTTCATAAAAGAATAAAATGTAATTAAATTAATTACAATTTGTTTTTTCGGGTATTTTATAAATGTGACTTAAAAAATTTTAATTTGAATTAAATTTTGATCAAAAAATAAATACATTAAAAAGTTAAAAAATGAAGAAAAAAAATCATAATTTTATCAGATACGATTCTGAAGTCTCAAAAGCAAGAACAAAAGATGTGTAATCTATTAGAGGCAATTTCAATATTTTTGGAAGCGTATTTTGTAAGAAAAATAGATTTATATTTTTTAGTCGACCCCATGAATCGACTCATGGCTAAAAGAGTTTAACGGCACGTAAAATTTTTGGCTGCCACACTCTGTGAGTCGACCCCTTGACTTTCTTTCTGGTAATTTTTATTTTTTAAATTTTTTAAAAAGAGGGAGAGAGAGGAAGAGGGAGAGAGAGGAGGCAGCTAACCGCCGTGCTGTCGGAGAGACGCCGGAGAAGGGAGAAGAGGGAGAAAGGAGAAGAGGGAGAAGGAGAGAAGAAGGGGGAAAGGAGAAAACGTCGTTCCCTTCGGCGTTTTTTTATTCTTTTTTTTTTTTATAAATTTTTTTAAAATTTTTTCATAATTTATTTAATTATTTTTTTTTAATTTATTAAATTTTTTAATGAGGATAGTAATTTGAATGATAATTTTTAATTTAAATTAAAGTTAATTTTTTATTTTAAATTATAATTTCTATTTTATTACCATTTTTTCTCTTTTATTTACTTTTTTTATGATATATTTTTTTAATTTAATTTATAATTTTTTTAATTTAAAAATATAATTTTAGTTTTTTTTCATTTTTATGATATATTACGTATTCTTTTTCTTTACTTAAATTTGTAAAGGAAGAAGGAGAAGATCGAGAAGGGAGAAGGGAGAAGGAGAAGGGAGAAGGAAGAAGGAGGGGAAAAAGGGGTTTGGGGAGGGGAGAGAATGGTGTTTTCTCTTTTTTTTTTTTATTTTTTTTAATTTCTTTACTTATCTATTTGTAATCTTTTAATAAATAAATTTAATTAAATAATAAAAATAATAATTTAAATGATAATTTTTAATTTAAATTAAAATTAAATTTTTTTAAAATTTATAATTATAATTCTTATTTTATTATTATTTTATTATTTTTTTTATGATATTTTTTTTAAAATTTATTTTAAAAATTTTATCATTTGAAATTATAATTTCAGTTTTCTTTCATTTTTATCTTTTTAATATTCTATTATGTATTCCTTTCCTTTACTTAAAAAAATATTTATTTTTTCTAAAGTTCAATTCAAAGAGCAACATTTGATATATTATTATTTACGTTATAATTTTTATAGTCCTTTCAGCATAACGTTTTCTCTCCTAATGTTCTGAGACACGTTCGAGTATGTGTATCCATATGCACCAATCATAATATCCAATCATTTAAAATTAAATAATATAAAATAAAATCAACATTTAATATTATTCAATAGAATAAAAATGTCAAACGTACAAAAAAAAATAGTACAACAAAAATATAAAAATACTAAATACAAATACAACAAAGACTAAGTCCCACAAGGACGTCGCGGCGCCCGTGGTCGCTTGGACCTTCTCAGGAAGGTCCTCGCCGGCTGCTCCTGCTGTGATGGCTCCTCTCCTATATCAGTGGAGGAGATCTGCTGATCATGCTGCTCAGGAATAACTGATGCTGTCGGATCATCTACGGACTGAGAAACCCGTTCAACTCTCTCATCTGGATACACGGATAGACCTGAAAAAAAAGTATCATACTCATGTGGCCAACTGGTACCCGGTGATGGCATCTGGGGGATGTAGGAAGAAGAAGACGCTACCATCTGTGGATGAAAAGGCGGTGGCATCTGTGCAGCATCAAATGATGACATATGCGGTGATGGCATATGTGAAGCATATGGTGACGGCGTATAACTCATATCTGGCGCCCGAACTGCTCCATACCAAGGCGCACAGGTATGTGGATCAACACCAATCACCACCAATGTTTCGAAACCTGTTCTCTCCATCTCCTACAGTATCTGAATCCGCTCGTCCTCATCAGTCGTAGATAAAGCACGACGAGCGTCCAACATGAGATCCGACATAGAATCAGTCTATAAAATAAAAATAGAACAGTTAGTATAAAACAATCAGTATAGTGTACAATATAAAACAAAAATATAACACAAATAACATGAAGTAATTTTCGTAATCTTACCAAAAGACGTACAGTAGAACTCTCGTCCTCGTATCCAGAAACTGCATACTGAGACTGTCCAATGACTCGCACCGTAATGCTAAAAAACCAAGCCATGTAGTCATCAGTATATGAATGGCCTCTCAAAATAGGATCACCATGAACAATGTGATCTCGACGTGCATCCCAAATATCGATGTACTGTGCATGTCTGATACGCCAGTCGATACGAGCTCTCCCTCGTCGATCAATACGATGAAGTCCCTGGCTGGTATTAAACTGCTCTGGGATGCCCTGAGTCTGACCAAACTGCCGCAGGACACGATCGGGAAGATGCCACTCTACCACATCAAAACAAATAAGTGGCACCCTAGCAGTCCATATGTCGTGTCCAACTGTACACATCTGCGGCAGTATAGCCAATATCCCATCTGTATATGGCTCCCACAAAAACTGATATAATATAGTTAAAATAAAAAAATTAATAAAAAATTATAATAGATTATGAATATTGTAAATTGATATTTGTAAAAAATTTAAAATTTACCCGTCTAGATGTATCAACTAATGTATCCAACTGGCACCTATAAACCCGTGCCACTCTTGTCGATACGTGATGAACGTTGAATGCAACGTTCCATCTGTTTCACAATGTACTAATATTAAATAAATTTAAAATAATAAAATTGAAATAAAAAAAATAATATTTCGATACCTGTATCCTAATGGTCCGTCTAGTCTGAATGGAACATCAGGATCCTGCTGCTCTGATGGCATCTCGAGCAACTGTCGTCGTAATGGACTGATAGTCGGCATACGCTCCCATACCCAAATCTGCAAAATTTAAAAATTAAATAAATATTATATCGAATATAAAATATAATTAAATATTAAAAATTAAAAATTTTAATTCACGTACCTGTAATAATACAAGATAACCGCCAATCTCGCTCTGATCAGCATAGGAACCCCAACACATAGCTCGGTATAGACAAGCTAGTACTGCACTGCCCCAACTGAGTCGACGAGCGAAGTCTAAATCCTCTAATAATGGTAAAAACATCAACTTCATCTTATTCGATGAAGTATCAGGTAACAGGACACCATCTAACAATCGCAGCACTTGACCCCTAACATACTGCTGCACCATCTCCTCTGGTACATCATCCGCAATATGAAAATGACGATAACGATCATCCAAACACTCAATCCTGAGTCGTGAATGATCGAAAAAATGTGCGTCGGGCTCAAACCCTAACAATCGCAAGCACAAAGCCTGCCACTCCGGAATGGTAAGTGTGGGATCAACTCCGATAACTGGATCTCCATCAACTGGTAGTCCAGTAAGGATGCTGACATCCTGTAAACTGATGGTCGCCTCACCAAATGGAAGATGAAATGTGTGTGTCTCCGGACGCCATCTCTCAAGCAAAGCAGTAATAAGACCAACGTCCATCTGTATACGACCGATCCGATATACTCCATAAAATCCCAGATATCATAAATAATCTAACACTCTATCTGGGATGTCCTCTGTCCTCCAGAAATCTGCATCGGATCGTCGTAGACGAAGATGTCTGGACTCCTGCAATAAAATATAATAATTAGATAACGTACATGATTTTTAAAATAAAAATTTAAAGAGTAAATAAGATTGTAATGCTTACGCCGCCATCTAAAATAGTCTGTGATCGATGGTGCTCCTGCAATGTAAGAATGCTGCTGTCTCGGGGACCGGGATATCGTGGATCGTAAGCCATAATACGCTGTCTCAAGCAATATTATCACAGATGTATTAAAAAAATAAGACAATATATTTTAATTTTTTTTAAAAATATAATATTATCACATAATACAACTTAAACACAAAATTCAGTTCATCCCAACATATTAAACACGAAAATTCAAATACAATCCCACAGTAATTCATAAAACAATGACAACAATAAATTGTCGAAGCTTTCAATTTCTTCCACTGCTTAAAGTTGAAGTATGTTGAAATATCCTAGGACAGCGACGACGATCATGACCCTGTTCCCTACAAATATCACAGTGGTTCTTATTTCTTATTTGCCTATCATCCATCTCATTTCGTAGTCTTGTTGACTTTGGTCTACCTTTCTACTTCGGTCTTAAACGATGATGATCAGGCATACATTTGAATATACATGTATGCATCCAATAATCTTCATGTGGTAGTGGATTGAAATTACCGCTCCAAGCATTCATGTATGCTGTAATTGTATATGCATCATCCACAAAAGCACTAAAATGTACAGCAATTTCTTGACACACAGCTAAAACATGTGAACATGGACCCGCCGTCGGGACGCGGGACCCGCCGCCGGGACGCGCGGCCCGCCGCCGGCCGTCTGTGGCCGGCGGCCAAGGAGAAAGGAGAGAGAGAGAGGAAGAGAGAGAGAGAGGAAGAGAGAGAGGAGGGGGGCGGGGGCCACCGTCGAGACGAGGGACCTGCCGTCGGGACGCGCGGCCCGCCGCCGGCCGTCTGTGGCCGGCGGCCAAGGAGAAGGGAGAGAGAGAGAGGAAGAGAGAGAGAGAGGAAGAGAGAGAGGAGGGGGCCGGGGGCGGGATGCGGGACCCGCCGTCGGGATGCGGGACCCGCCGTCGGCCGTCTGTGGCCGACGGCCAAGGAGAAGGGAGAGAGAGAGAGGAAGAGAGGAGAGAGGAAGAGAGAGAGGAGGGGGCCGGGGGCCACCGCCGGGACGCGGGACCCGCCGCCGGGGCGCGCGGCCCACCGGCGGCCACGGAGAAGGGAGAGAGAGAGGAAGAGAGAGAGGAGGGGGCCGGGGGCCACCGCCGGGATGCGGGACCCGCCGCCCGGACGCGCGGCCCGCCGCCGGGACGCGCGGCCCGCCGCCGGCATGAGAAAAAGAGAGAGAGGGGAAGAGGGAGAGAGAAAGAGGAAGAGGGAGAGAGAGGGGGGAAGAGCTCACCGCCGCCGAGACCTCGCCGCCGTGCCGCCGGAGAGACGTCGGAGAAGATCGAGAAGGGAGAAGGGAGAAGGGAGAAGGAGAAGAGGGAGAAGGAAGAAGGAGGGGAGAAGGAAGAAGGAGGGGAAAAGGATTTGGGGAGGGGAAAACGCCATTCTCTATGGCGTTTTCTCTTTTTTTTTTTTATTTCTTTAATTATGTATTTGTAATCTTTTAATAAATAAATTAAATTAAATAATAAAAATAATAATTTAAATGATAATTTTTAATTTAAATTAAAATTAAATTTCTTTAAAATTTATAATTATAATTCTTATTTTATTATTATTTTTTTAATTTTTTATGATACTTTTTTTTATTTATTTTAAAATAGTTATCATTTGAAATTATAATTTCATTTTTCTTCCATTTTTTTTTTAGCATTCTATTACGTATTCTTTTCCTTTAATTAAAAAAATATTATTTTTTCTAAAGTTCAATTTATAAAATTTTTTTCCACATTTTTCCTCATTTTTTAACTTTACACTGTATTTATTTTTTGATCAAAATTTAATTCAAATTAAATTTTAAATTTTCCTCCCATTTTTTTTCTTTATTTAAAATATTTTTTAAATAATAACATTTAAATTAATTTAGTTATTTAAAATATTATTTTTAATTTCAATTATAATTTTAATTCTTATTTCTTAAAATTAAAAATTATAAACTTTGTTCTTCAATTACAATTATAATTTCTATTTTTTTTCAATTCTTTATCTTTTTATGAAATTTTTTTAGGTCATTTTTAAATTTTATTTGAAATTTTTTTTAATTAAATTAATTTTAATTTTATAAATTATATTTAAAAAATATTTTTATTTCAATTAAACATTAAATTTTTTTTTAATTTTTAATTTATAATTCTTATTTTTTGTGACTTTTTAAAAATTTTCACTTTTTAACTTTTTAACTTTTCCTCATTTTTTTAAACTTTTTAATGTATTTCTTTTTTTATCAAAATTTAATTCAAATTTAATTTTTTTAAGTCACATTTATAAAATACCCTAAAAAAGAAATTGTAATTAATTTAATTTAATTTTATTCTTTTATGATATATTTTTTCTAATCTAATTTATAATTTTTATAATTTTAAATTTTAATTTTAGTTTTTTTTTCATTTTTATCTTTTTGATATTCTATTACATATTTTTTTTCTTTTATTTATAATATTTTTTAAAAATTTATATTTAAATTAATTTAGTTATTTAAAATATAATTTTTAATTTCATTTACAATTTTAATTCTTATTTCTTAAAATTAAAAATTATAAAGTTTGTTATTCAATTACAATTATAATTTCTATTTTTTTTCAATTCTTTATATTTTTATAAAATTTTTTTAGCCTATTTTTCAAATTTTTTTGAATCTTTTTTAAATTAATTATTTTTAATTTGAGAAAGTAATTTGAAAAAATATTTTAATTTCAATTAATCTTTAAAATTTTATTTTTTTTAATTTTTACATTATAATTCTTTTTTTTAATTTTTTAAAAAATTTAAAATTTATAATTTTCTTAAAAATTTTTAGGACAAGTATTTCGAATGATGTTTTTTAATTAAATTTTAAATTTTTATTTCTTTCATATTTCTTTCTCTTTTTTTTATTTTCTATGATAATTTTTTTTTAATTTCTTAAGATTTTTTTTGACATCTTTTAAAAAAAATTTGAAATAAAATATCTAAATTAATTTTTTTAATGAATTATAAATTAAAATCTTTATATTTTAAAATTCAATCAAAATTAAAATTTTAATTTATTTATTAATTTCAAACTTTTAAAAAAGAATTGCCATTATTTCACGATTTTTTCCTTTTTTTTTGGTGAAAAAAATTAAAAACGCCATTCAAAATGGCGTTTTTAAAGACGCCATTCCAAATGGCGTTTCTTTTTTTTTTTTTTTTTTTTTTGGGATGATGCCACCGTGGAAAAGGAGGGTGACGTGGAAGGGGGAAAAAATGTCATTCAAAATGACGTTTTTTTTTTTTGCATTAGTTTGGTAAATAAATTTGATTTTGATATATTTTAGTATTTAAGTTTTTTTTTTGTATTATTTTGAAAAAGAGCTCTACTATAATAACAGGTTAGATTCTCTTTTTTGAAACGAAGCGACGTAATCTTTTATGAGGACGGTCTAATAAGAAAAATTGTGACACAATTTTATCCAAAAATATGTTCTAGAAAGATGACATTCTGAATACAATAATACTCTGGCTTTTCTACCAAAAAAAGGGGTCATTCTGAATAGACGGTTTGTAATACTGTCGTTGAATAAAAAATAAACTTACTGCTCTATTCATCATAATGGATGCAACAAACACTATATATCAGAAAATCGATGTGTAATATCGGAGTCGACAGATGGCTGTGGGACCCACCGATATCACCTCTCTCCTTTGCGGGCTGCACCAATTTTCCGCCCGTAATATAAAATTAATAATAAAAGTAAGAAAAAAAAGCTGTCGTCAGTATTCTACCGGGGGTACAATAACTATAACTACAAACCACGTTTAATACCAAACCGCTAGAGATTAGATGCCTAATAGTCGCACTTTAAAATTTAAACCTTTCTGAATGCACCGGTAATTACCTCATTATGTGCTTCTTTGATATTATTGTTGTTTTTGTATTTCTATTTCTCTACAAATCAGCAAAACTATGTATGATGATGGATATTAAGGATAATAGCTGTATATAACTTTTGAAAATTCTTTCTTTTAGTTTTTTTCTCTTTTCAAAAGAAACAATGAGGGATATTAAGGATAATTGCTGTATATAACTTTTGAAAATTCTTTCTTTTAGTTTTTTTCTCTTTTTAAAAGAAACAAATATTGATTTCCATAATCTCCGAAGACTTTGCAAGTAATTCTTAAAATATATAAGAATTTTGTCAAGCATGCCGCTTGCTTTAGATCATTTTTATTTCAAAGTTTTTGAAAAAAAAAAAAAAAAACTAAAAACTAAAAGGGCCCCCATAATATTTACTTTTTTTTTATTTTACAATAAAATTCATATCCCAATTTTGTTTGCTCGCTATAGCAGTTGGATGAGAGAAAAGAGCTATAGAACACTGGCTAAATAGTCCAACTTGCTAAACAGTAGCATCCAAGGAACAAACTAAATACGGTACCATCGGTTTTGGATAAATCACACCGACTCTTTCATGACGCAATGGTTCTTTTACACAGTAAGTAAAAAAAAATCTGATCCAGTTTTTTCTTTTGCTCCAAATTTGTTCATGATTTTATCATTTTATGTCAAAGGAATAATTTTAAGGACAGAAATATTGTGGAAAACATAATTGGTTTATTGGTCGAGAGAAATTGTCAAGTAGATCCAAGAGATTGATTGAAATCAAGCAAAAAACGTTCAAAAATACTTGATATTGTTGAAATAAAATCTTTAAGGTAATCAGTGGACCACAGGATAGCACAACTGCACATGGTTATGATATGTGGTACCCATCAAAAAAGAGATGATTATGCCTCTCAGTTAAATTGCAGCCTCTCGTCTCAGCCTTTGACTTATTTTAGATTGTCTCTAGGTGGTGGGAAGCTTACTAAGTTAGCTTGGATACTCTTAATTTAGGTGTTTGAATCTAAACTCTCAGCATGGAAGGATAAATTTCTTTCTTTTGGGGGTAGGTTAATTCTAGTAAATGTTGTACTCTTCTCTGTCCGCATATACTATATGTCAACGTTCAAGCCTTCTTCATGGGTAATTAAAAAAAATTGACAAAATTCGGAAGGCCTTCCTTTGAGAAGGCTCCAAATTGTTCGGTGGCTTTGACTGCAAAGTGATGAATTGGATTACGTCTGCCTCCCTAAAGATTAAGGTAGGCTAGGGGTTATAGATTTGCACGCTTTTAGCCAATGCTTGTTAGCCTAGTGAAGGTGGCGGTTTCTCAAAGATGATTAGGGTGCTTGGAGGGGACAAATCTCCTCTATCTGTAGCAGAAAATTTAAACTATCACCCTATTGGAAACCTCAAAGATTCTGCTCCTCTTAATGTCAGGACGTGATTACGTGTGCTCCACCTAGTGCAAACAGAGCTTTGAAAATTTCATTAGACCTAACTTTACCAATGCTAGCTGCTGCTTTATATTGGAATTGCTGGACTGAAAGAAACTCAAGATTGTTCTTAAACAAAAGGCCTTAAGTTGGCTCGGTAGCTAGAAAAGCCTTTCATCTTTTCTTGGACTGGTGCATTTTATGCAATGATCATGAACTGCTGGGCTTTCCAAGAATTGCTGGAAGATGTCGCTTCACTCGCCTTTCTGAGAATCTGGAAACCTGATTCTGGACCCTGCCTTTCTCATTATGGTGTGGTCCTTCCTTTTTTTTTTTTTTTTTTTTTTGACTGTTGATCTTTTCCTGTTGTTCTTAAATTGTTATCTCTGTATCATTCGTCTGGTCTCTAGTGACCATTTGAAAAATTATTGCAGGTGTTGTTTTGGAAGTATACTCATAGCCTGTCATATTGCTGCTCAATTTGCCCATGATTTTTTGTTGTTTCCTTTTGTTTTTACTTTAGATTCTGCATCCTATAATTTCTGTTCATCAATAAAATAGGTGGCTTATGCCTCCTCTCATTTTTTTTTTTTTTAAAAAGTAAAATAATGATGGTAAATAAAAATAGTCGAACTGAAAAATGTACAACACCATTTTCCTAAAAAAAATAAAGAAAACGATGCCATATATGTACTTCTGATCATAGGGGCTTTTTTTTTTCCTTTACTTTTTCTATTTTGGGACAGAATAGGGGTATGAAATCTTACACCTCGCACAACTTGGGAATTCCACTGTTTGTCACAGTACATACACGTACCCTTCCCTTCTTGTGGTATTTTGTTGAGAACAATGTACACTGTTTGACAGGAATTACTTGGCTGATGTTTTGTCAATTCTTCATTAATATAAAAAATTGACAGAACCAATTTATATCTCAACAGCCTGGCAAAGGAAATGCCTCGTATTTGCAGTAGGATGGTGACACTACAACTACCCTTTTTGTTCTCAGAAGTGTCTATGTCGAATCGATAATTACTCTAACAAGCAGTACAAGTGACTGGACTACATTTTCTTTTTCTTTTTTTTTTTTTTTGGTAGTGAGTTTACTTGTCACTATTATCATCCAATCCCGACCAATGGATGAACGCCAATAATAGAATGAGCAAACTGCCCTTTTTTTTTCTTCGAGTCAGATCGTCTTGCCAACCCTGAGGTTAGTAGCCGATCTAACTTGGCGGTCTCAAGAACTTAGGTAGCCTATCAATCTCGCACCCAAAAAGAAAGCAGAGCATAAGAATAACGATTGATGTTTTAGACTCGATCTTGTCCACTTGATTTCCTCAACGAAAGGCCACCAACGAAGCAACTGTGAACCATTGATTACATAATATGAGCATCATTCCTTTCCTAATCTTAGACAGGGGAGGCAACTGTAGACTGATGAAGGGACCACTAGATTAGATCAGTACCGTACCATGGGAGAAGGATAGGAAACTCCACCGTCTTCATTAACAGTGTAGTTCAGATATAAAATGCCGCCCGGGAAAAGGTTGCCTCCAAGTATTACATTACTGGGCTTTCGAAACCAATCCAGAAATAAAACCAAAAGTATTATCAACCGTGCAGCGAACCAGTGGCTTCCAAGAGAGGAAAAGAAGCTCGGCACGCCTGACAACCATCATCCAATTTGACGATCAATCTCTCAAGCACCTGGCAGATTCTTCCCCATGCCCCACTTCATTCCATCACATCATATCTCTCGGTTAGTATGCAAAGTTTGAGCAATCGTAGATCATTTACGGGTACATGTTATATAGAACTATTGCAGCTAATCTAAAACACTACTGACGGATATCTTAACTAACAAATAATTCCGTCATTCTTGAAACGCAACCATTGGTTCCGCAAGATGACAGACACTCTTCTACAGTAGGACTTGCAGGGTACTCGAATCTATTTTGGTTCTGGATTAAAGATTAACCAAAGCGATTAAGATGGACTATTTGGCCATGGAGGCGTAGCATGGTTTCCCATGTCAGTATCTGACACGTGACATGTTTTCTTTTCTCCTTTCCAGGCGATACACTTGGCAAGTATTCTTGTTTGATTTTTTGGTAGAAGTTGGCAAGTAGTCAAAAAAGGGAAATCCGTGTTGCCCGGGGCATTCTATCTGGTGCCCACGCATAAGAGAAAAACCAATGCTTAAATCCTTCTCCATAGCCTAGCAATGTAGGTGAACGATTTTTAGCTTTTGTATTTTTAAATTTATCATCTTAATTTCTATTTTTAAATGTTATGTGATTCATGTTGTTTATTACATTCTTGTAGTCCCTCCAGATATGTTAGCATTTTTTTTTTGTAGCTAAATGAACTATTATTTTCATAATTGGTAAATTTTTTTTGACACACCTATAATGGTGATTCTTTCTCCGTCACAGGACATTGTGGACGCATTCGGCATGTCATTTTGATGCCTTAAGCATTCACCGTTATGCCTATCATATATATGTCCAAATTTAACAAGACAGTTGTCATGCTTCGAATCCAGCATCTGAGTTGGCCACGTGACACGATCACACAAATTTTAGAGCAGCACCCTAAGGATCATATAAGGCCTAAAAAATTAACACCTCAAAATTTTAAATAACTAAGTAAATACCAAATAAATCAACCGAATCACAACTTCAAATCAAAAAGTAAACTTTGTTCAATACAATTATTCAAATGTTCATTGGTATCAGAAAATTTAAACTAATTGAACTACTAAAGGCTTCAGTTCTTATTTGCTCTCGCCCAAACCATCCAAACTAAATATCCTGTGAGTTTGAAAAATAAAAAATAAAAAAGAAATATGAACTTTTCCAGCACAGTAAGAATCACTGCACATGTACATTAGGCCAATAGATAAAATTAATATTTTTAAAACCAATACAATTTCGTGAAGACTCGTATGTATATAATAACTTGAATATTGACATAAACATGCATTTAATAAATATGGATCATCACATGTCATCAGGTGAAGTCTTCATTCATTGTTGAATTACATGTTATATGTTTCATCTTTTCACATCTTCGATTTGACAATCTTTTATCCCTTTTTGGCTTTGGACTAAACCAGACCATATCTCAATCTCTTTCCAATCCATTTTTTTTTTCATATAAGTCTTTCAAGGCTGTCCCAGGCCGGCTGTTCCACTTACGAAAGTCCGTGAGAGGCTGTCCCAGGCATAAGCTCCTAACGAACTGTCCCAGGCACGAACTCCTGACCAGCTGATCCACGTATAAGCCAGTGGGAGCTGTCCTAGACATAAGCTCCTAGCGGGTTGTCCCAGGCATAAGCTCCTGACGGACTGTTCCATTTGTCGAGGCTAGTCCAAACCATATCTTTTTTATTTAATTATTGATTTCATCGAATTAATTTTGAATTACAGGACGATCAAATTGATAAGTCATATCCATAAGACTCGTACCATCAATCATAAAAATTTTTTCATAACATGCTCATGTTTAAAAAGAATCATATAAGCCATATATCGGTGTCTTAAGCATAGAAAACTCATCGATCATAAATCCAGTAATGCAAAATTAATATTATAAAATTAATGAATAAATAACATATATGGTGATAATCACGTACAGGATTCTTACCTCGATCAATGAGAAATCAAACTCACAGCCTTACAGTTTGAATATCAAAACCCTATTCGTTGCCTTCCTGTTTGTTAGACTGTTTTCCTATCAAACAAATCAATTTAATCAAATTAATTTTTTAAAAAAAATATATATATTGAGATTTATCGAAATTCTTACCTGTGTCCCATTTTTTATTTTATTTTATTTTATTTTGAGAAGAGAGAAGAGATTTCTTCTTCTCTTCCCAATGATCAAAGCAGGGGACCCGACCCCCATCCCGAACGCCTCCCCTTCACACGGCCAGGATAGGCCATCTCTGGCCACCCTCCTCGGCAACCCCGATAGCGGCGAGGCTACCATCCTGGTGGCAGCCCCACCCATCCCTACTGTCGGCGACGGAAAGAGAAACAACACAAACAAGGGTGTCCTGTTTGAGCCCGAACCGACATCTTGCCGGCTTCCAAGCACGCCGATGGCTGAAAAGATCAATCCGAAAAGAAGGGAGAAGAAACATACATTGTTTCGATGGCCAAAAATAGCTCCAGCGGCCCCTCTCTTTCGATCAACTGCTCACGGCACTCTTTTGAAAATATCCCTCAAATCCCTTTAATTTCTTCAAAATTTTATTGTAAGGTCCTAAGGGAGGAAAGGGGGGTCTTTATAGAGAAGACCTTCTACCTTAGCCGGACTCCTCGAGTCCAATTTCATCATAAACGAAGAGGAAGAAGACTTTGATTAGAAGTCTTCCTCCTTCCGTTAATTTTTTTTTTTCATTGGGCCATCAAGGGTTTACAGGCCCAAGAACCTGGGCCGTTACAATCTCCCTCCCTTAAAATAATTTCGTCCTCGAAATTTGCATACCTAAGCTTTTGAAGAGTTATGGATACTTGACCTTCATTTCTGTCTCGAGTTCCTATGTAGCCTCTCTCTCACTATGATTGCTCCATTGGATCTTCACATAAGGAATATTTTGATGTCGTAACACCTGATCCTTCTTGTCAACAATCCGTACTGGATATTCTTCATAAGTCAGATCTTTCTGAAGATGCAAAGGTTCATAACTCACCACATGACTTGGATTTGGAATATACTTTCTCAACATTGATACATGAAACATATTATGTACACCAGATAAAGCCGGCGGTAATACTAACCGATATGCAACCTCTCCAATTCTGTCTAAAATTTTAAAAGGACTAATATATTTTGGACTCAACTTACCATGAATTCCAAATCTCATTATACCTTTAGTGGGAAAAACTCTTAGAAAAATATGATTGCCTACTTGAAATTTCAGCTTCGTTCTTCTATTATTAGTATAACTCTTTTGCCTACTTTGAGCTGTACGAAGTCGTTCCTAGATCATGTGTACTTTTTTCACTGTCTGTTGCACTATTTTCGGTCCCAACAGTTTTCTTTCTCCCACCTCATCCCAACAAATGGGTGATCTACACTTCCTTCCATATAATACTTTGAAAGGAGCTATCTGAATGCTTGCTTGGTAACTATTATTATAAGCGAACTCAACCAATGATAAGTGATTATCCCATGCACCGCCCAAGTCTATGACACAAGCCCTTAACATATCCTCTAGGGTCTGTATAGTTCGTTCTGATTGTCCGTCAGTTTGAGGATGAAAAGCTATAAATTTAACTTGGTACCAAGTGCTTTATGAAAGCTCTTCCAAAACTGAGAAACAAATCTACTATTTCGATCTGACACAATAATAACTGATATCTTATGTAGTCGTACTATCTGCTCTATATACAAGCCTGCCAATCTTTCCAAGGAAAGACCAATTCGAAAGGGTAAGAAATGCACTGATTTCATCAATCGATCAACAATTACCTATACAGCATTATTATTCTGAAATATTTTAGGTAACCCAGTCACAAAATTCATAGTAATATGCTCCCATTTCCACTGAGGAATAAGAAGAGACTGCAATGATCTTGCTGGTCTTTGATGTTTGACTTTTACTTGTTGACATACCAAATATTGGGCTACAAATTGTGCAATATCTCTTTTCATGCCAGACCACCAAAAGTTTTTTTTCAAATCTTGATACATTTTTATGCTTCCAGGATGCATGGTGTAAGCCGAACAGTGAGCCTCCTCCAGGATCTCATCCCTTAATCCTGGAAGCTTGGAAACACATAGTCTGTTATCAAACCTCAATAACCCATCCTCATGTGTCCAAAATTCTATCTGTATACTGGATTCCACTGCTTCTAGGACCTTTTGTAACTCTGCATCCTCCTTTTGAGCTACCTTAATCCTTTCAATCAAAGTAGGCTATAGTACAAGATTTGCAAGTTGAACTTGAGGATCATGTAGTCGTATTTCAATTTCTAATTTCTCTAAATTTAGCAATATAGGCTTTTGTGAGATAATTAGAGCAGCCAATTCACTAGAAGATTTTCTACTTAGAGCATCGGCTACAACATTCGCCTTCCCGGGATGATAATTTATTATCAAGTCATAGTCCTTCAATAGCTCCAACCACCTTCTTTGTCTCAAATTTAACTCCTTCTGAGTAAAGATGTATTTTAAACTTTTATGATCTGTGAAAATCTCGCAATGCTCTCCATATAAATAATACCTCCATATTTTTAAAATAAAAATTACGGTTGCTAATTCTAAGTCATGAGTAGGATAATTTCGCTCATATGACTTCAATTGTCGAGAGGCATAAGCTATCACCTTTTTCTTTTACATCAGAACACAATTGAGACCCTTACGAGAAGCATCGCTATAGATAGTGAAACCTTCTATTCCAGATGGAATAGTTAAATTCGGAGCCGTCACTAATCATCTTTTTAACTCTTGAAAGCTTTGCTCACATTCATCTGTCCATTCAAACTTTACTTGTTTCTGTGTTAGATGAGATAGGGGCATAGCAATACGAGAGAAACCTTTCACAAACCTTCGATAGTAGCCAGCTAATCCCAAAAAACTATGCACCTTCGATACATTAGTAGGTCGGCTTCAGTCGACTACTGCCTCCACTTTCTTTGGGTCAACTGAAACACCATCCTTGGAGATGACATGTCCGAGGAAAGTGACACTGTTCAACCAAAATTCTTTGTAGCTTTGCATATAGCTTCTTTCTCCTCAGAGTTTGTAATGCAATCCTCAGATGCTCTTCATGCTCGAGTGAGCCTTTTGAGTAAATCAAAATATCATCAATAAATACAACTATAAATCGATCCAAGTATGATGCAAACACTCAATTCATAAGATCCATGAAGACTGTCGGTGCATTGGTCCAACCAAAGGGCATGACTAAAAACTCATAATGCTCATATCTAGTCTGAAAGGCTGTTTTTGATATATCTCCAGACTGTATCTTCAATTGATGGTAGCCAGAATGAAAATCAAATTTTGAGAAGACCTGTGTCCCTTGCAACTGATCAAACAAATCATTGATTCGTGGTAAAGAATATTTATTTCGCACTGTTACCTTATTTAATTTTCGATAGTCTATGCAAAGCCGAAGGCTTTCATCTTTCTTCTTCACAAAAAGTACCAGAGCTCTCCAAGGTGATACACTAGGTCTAATGAATCTTTTGTCCAACAATTCTTGTAATTGCTTTTGTAGCTCCTTTAATTCTACTGGAGCCATTCGATAAGGGGCTTTAGAAACTGGACTTGTACCAGGAATCAAGTCAATAGAAAACTTAATCTCTCGATCAAGAGGTAATCTAGACAGATCATCTGAAAAAATATCAAATTTTTTTTTCACAATAGGGATATCCTCTAACTTGAGTTTTTTATCCTGAGTATCTAATATAGTGGCAAGAAATCCTTTGCAACCTTTCATAAGGAGCCTTTTAGCATGAATAGCTGAGATAAAGAAGGGTTTGTTACTCATAAAACTATACTCTGACTGATCTGAAATTTGAAACCTTATTGTCTTTCTGAAGCAATCAACTGTAGCATGATATGCTGCTAACCAATCCATCCCCAGGATTAGATCAAAGTCCTTCATCTCTAAGACTAATAAGTCTGCTTTCATTTTCTTATCTCCAATACTCAGTATACAATCTTTGCAAATTGAATTAACCAAGATCACCTCTCCACTTGGCATGTAGATGCAAAGATCATTTTGTAAAGGTGCAGGAGACATCTCATTGGTCCTCTTAATAAAACTAGTTGATATAAAAGAGTGGGTAGCTCTAGAGTCAAATAGAGCAAAGACATCATTGGATGCTATTTTAATTATACCTGTTAGATATTTATATAATATTCATTTATCATCCAAGGCTATATGTCCATATATATCTAAGCATATAATATTTCATGACATATATATAAAAAAATTTAGGGGATCGATTCAGTACCTGTCATCACTGAGTTAGAAGCATTAGCGTCCTGTTGTGTAAGTGCATAAACTCGTCCTTGGGTCCTTAGTTTTTGTTGTCCCTCATCTTGTCTTTGCACTCTTGGGGTGTCCGATTTACAAGGGTATTCTGAAAATTTTGAGGCATCTGCTGTCTCTGTGATTCTCCTCCACTGCGACATACAATTGCTTTATGACCATCTCGTCCATATTTGTAACATTATCCTCTGGGCCATGTGTAATCTCGTTTAAGATAGGATCATCCACATCTGTAACATATAATGCTCTCTTGAGATTGTACTTTACTTTCAGTGGCAGTCTGGCTTGATTTTGGGATCTTTGGTTGGAAGGCTCTGATATTTTGACCTTAAGAATTAATTGCTTGATCTCTTTTCTTCATACTTTTCTCTTTTACTGCTTAAGCATCATTAAGTCCTTTTTCTATTATTAAGCATTTGTTAACAACTTCTTTATAAGTGGGCAGCTCAAATATAGTCACTAATTGTTGGATTCTATCCCTTAGTCCATTCTCAAATTTTCTGGCTCGAACATTTTTCTCAGCTATCAATGCAGGGGCATATCTTGACAATTCTTCAAATTTGATCGCATGTTGAGCAACTGTCATGTGGTCCTATACCAGTCGATCGAACTCTCAGAATTTCTGGAGTCGGACACTCTAATGAAAATACTTCTCATAGAAGATCTTTCTAAATTTTTCTCAAGTAAAAGGTACATCATTTGACTCTATCTTTCTAATTTTCATTTCCACCAATCGGCTGTCTCACCTTGTAACATAAAAGTAGCAAAAGTGACCTTATCCTCAGCAGGACATCTCAAAGCATGAAAAACTTTCTCTATTGCTTTCAGTCAGCTTTCAGCTTCATAGGATCTGAGGTCCCTGAGAATGCCGATGGTGCATAATTTTTGAAATATAACAAATTGATTTGATGTTCATACTGATTTCCAGCTCTTTGTTGTTGCTGGGACTATCGCTCCTGAAACATTTGTTGTATGATCTGTTGTTGTTGTCTCTGCTGCATCTCCAATATCCTCCTCATATCTTTCCTTGTAGCAACTTATTGTTGAACCAGTACTTGCATTAACTGAGCTGCATTAACTTGTTCCCCAGATTGAATTTCAGGTTCTCTTGGAGTTTCTACCCCAGGAGTGACTTCTGCATGCTCAGTAGGATGTTCTTGTTGTGGTGCATCATTAACCGGGGAGGGTGAAGCACTTTCTTGTTGTATATCTGGCTCCCAAACATTAGAGCCATCCGCAAATTGAGTAGGTCTCCGACTACGCCCACGCTCAGTCCCTCGTGCCACATCAACCTACACAGTTTCACTTTAGTTAGAAAATTAAAAAAATATCTCATATTAGTCAATTTTTATTTAAAGGTCTACCCATATACTCTCTTTCTGAAATGAACCTTAGGATTTTTAAATCTAAGCTCTGATACTATTCTGTCACGTCCCAAACCCAGCACCTGAGTTGGCCACGTGACACGACCACACAAACCTTAGAGCAGCGCCCTAAGGATCATGTAAGGCCTAAATAATTAACACCTCAAAATTTTAAATAACCAAGTAAATACCAAATAAATCAACTGAGTCACAACTTCAAATCAAAAAGTAAACTTTGTTCAATACAATTATTCAAATGTTCATTAGTTTCAGAGAATTTAAACTAATTGAACTACTAAAGGCTTCAGTTCTTATTTACTCTCGTCCAAACCATTCAAACTAAGCATCCTGTGAGTCCAAAAAAAAATAAAAAAAAATATGAGCTTCTCTAGCTCAGTAAGAATCACTGTACATGTACATCAGGCCAATAGATAAAATTAATATTTTTAAAATCAATACAATTTCGTGAAGACTTATATGTATATAATAACTCGAATATTGACATAAACATGCATTTAATAAATATGGATCATCACATGTCATCAGGTGAAGTCTTCATTCATTGTTGAATTACATGTTATATATTTCATCTTTTCACATTTTTAGTTTGATAATCTTTTATCTTTTTTTGACTTTGGACTAACCCAAATCATACCTCAATCTCTTTCCAATCCATTTTTTTTTTCATATAAGCTCCCAGGATGAGCTCCTGGCCAGCTGTCCTGCATTCGAAAGCTCGTGAGAGGCTGTTCCAAACATAAACTCCTGACGGTCTATCTTAGGCATGAGTTCCTGATCGACTGATCCACGTATAAGCTAGTAGAGGCTGTTCCAGGTATAAGCTCCTGACGGACTGTCCCAGGCATAAGCTCCTGACAGACTGTCTTATATGTCGAGGCTCGTCCAAACCATATCTTTTTCATTTAATTATTAATTTTATTGAATTAATTTCAAATTATAGGACGATCAAATTGATAAATCTTATCCATAAGACTCATACCATCAATCATAACATGCTCATGTTTAAAAAGAATCATATAAGCCATATATCGGTGTCTCAAGCACAGAAAACTCATCGATCATAAATCCAGTAATGCAAAATCAACATTATAAAACTAACGAACAAATAACATAGATGGTGATGATCATGTACAGGATTCTTACCTCGATCAATGAGAAATCAAACTCAACCTTACAGTCTGAATATCAAAACCCTACTCGTTGCCCTCCTGTTCATTGGACTATTCTCCTATCAAACAAATCAATTTAATCA
This sequence comes from Elaeis guineensis, assembly GCF_000442705.2. Classification (NCBI taxonomy): domain Eukaryota; kingdom Viridiplantae; phylum Streptophyta; class Magnoliopsida; order Arecales; family Arecaceae; genus Elaeis; species Elaeis guineensis. The sequence goes on along the minus strand of NC_025994.2, from coordinate 121,459,531 downwards.
AATTAATTTTTTTAAAAAAAATCATATATTGAAGTTTATCGGAACCCTTACCTGTGTCCTATTTTTTATTTTATTTTATTTTGAGAAGAGAGAAGAGATTTCTTCACCTCTTCCCAATGATCAAAGTGGGGGACCCAACCCCCATCCCGAATGCCTCCCATTCACACGGCCAGGGTAGGCCATCTCCGGCCACCCTCCTCAGCAACCTCGACGGCGGCAAGGCTACCGTCCTAGTGGCAGCCCCACCCGTCCCTGCTACCGACGACGGAAAGAGAAACAACACAAATAAAGGTGCCTCGTTTGAGCCTGAATCGGCATCTTGCCGACTTTCAAGCATGCCGATGGTCGGAAAGATCAATCTGAAAAGAAGGGAGAAGAAACATACCTTGTTCCAGCGGCTAAAAATAGCTCCGGTGGCCCCTTTCTTTTGATCAACCGCTCACGGCACTCTTTTGAAAATATCTCTTAAATCCCTTTAATTTCTTCGAAATTTTGTTGTAAGGTCCTAAGGGAAAGAAGAGGGAGTCTTTATAGAGAAGATCTCCTATCCTAATCGGACTCTTCGAGTCCGATTTCATCGAAAATGGAGAGGAAGAAGACTCCGATTAGGAGTCTTCCTCCTTCCATTATTTTTTTCTTTTTTCGTTGGGCTGTCAAGGGTTTACAGGCCCAAGAACCTGGGCCGTTACAACAGTAACACTGTTTCAACATGTAGTTATCATGTTTTGTGAGCAATTGGTTGTGGAATATGGGTTGGAAGTGATAAGGCTTCTGCTATTAAAGGGCAAGGCCTATTATGAGGAAATAAACAGGTTTTAAAGTTTAGTTATGAAATAAATGTAAGAAATAAGTGGAATGTGTAGCTGCGTTTTTGCGCATTAAACTTTATGATAGTTTGAATTTTATCATAAAGACTACCTTTCTCCTTTATTTTTTTTTTTTTAGCATCTATAGAGTGGATAAGGACAAAATGATAATTAAAGGCCATAGAGATATGTCTATTCTGGAATACAAATCATCATTTTGGTGGAATAGACTTATATATCATATAGAGAATGTCTATCCATAGGATATAAATCCTCTCATTTTGGGTATTTTGTAAAAATTTGAGAGGACATCTACCACATAGGAGATATCTCCTACTTATTCTATAACCGAATAGTGCCTTTAAGCATGCCGTTGGGTTTGGCATGACATTTTGATACTTAAGTAGACACTATTTTATCTATATATAATGTATGTGCCAAACTTGACAAAGCTTGTAAGATGTTTTTTTTTTTTGAGAAGCCAGGTGGAAGAGAGGCTCTTCCCCCGAAAGTTTATTTCAAAAATAGGAGTACAGAAGGTAGACTAGGTTTGTCTGCCTAGTTTAAAGGCATGAACAACAGTATTGCATGGGAAGGTCCGGTTAACCAAATAAAGAGAATAATGGTTGCATGGACCTCACATAATAAAGAGATAGCTATAGAGAAGACATATGTCTATAGACTGGCTACAGATAAGATATATGTCAATAAACTACAAATTAATATAGTCTATTCTTAATTTTGTATTGATTAACATTCTTTTGCTTACCCAGAGTCCAGGGCGCTGCCGTGATCGGAGAAAGGAAGCAGTTGGGCAGCTACTAGCTGCAGATTCACGTTGGCAACATATGAAGTACTCCAACTATTAAAAATGAAAACCACTTGCCTGACCAAAGAAAGAGGCATAGAAGCCTAAAAACGAAAGACGTGGTTAATGCGTATTTACCATAAACACCAAACACCAGTGATTATGATGCACTCAACGGCTGGAAACCATTTGTTTATAGGTTGTGAGTCTCTCCAAGAATCCCAAATCTGGGCGAAAGTGGTTGGAAGCTCAGGGAGATCGAACTTTGAGAATATGGTGGACCATAGACATTTAGAAAACTAGCACTGCAGTAGTAGGTGATCGGTGGATTCAGGACCGTCACCACACAAAGCTTGTAAGATATTGCAGCATTGTAGCTTAATTCTTACCAAAAAAAAAACATAAAACCTAAAGGCCCATTAGGTATTGCTTTTATTAATTTATTTATTTTTGTTTTCAAAAAATTGAGGAAAAATAAACTAGACTAGATAACAACGATTTCTTATAAAGTTCTATTTTTCAGAAATTATTTGTACATTCTTACAAGCTTGTGAAAAAAAGGGTTTTAAGTGAAAATAATGGCAAGGAGTGGCAGAAGTTTTGTGCTATCAAATAATGCCATCAACTTTCCTTATCAGCAAGATTCAGGCTTGGTGCTATGAGCTACGCGGCAAACTGTTACCCATCCCTCAAGTTTCAGGGGGCAAAACTTACCATATCTAGTACCTTTAGGTGCAGTTCTGATATAACAGACCTCCTCTAGGAGGTCTATTTAATAATTATATATTATAGCGTTGTGACAAATCTTGTATATCTTTCATGGACCATTACGTGGTTATAACAGCCATTATTTTTTTTGATTTGAAACCATTTGTTATGAAAATTATAAGTATCATAACTGATGTTAAAATGCCATTATGGTAGAAAACAATAGACAATAACCGATTGATCCGATGGTACTTTCCTCATCGTTATTCGCTTATCAAATTTTTTGTTGTGAAATGATTTTAATTTTTATAAAAAAATTTTGTTAAAAATACGAAATTTTAAAAATAAATTATTTTTTTTAAAAAAATAATATTAATGTAAATTATTTTTGTTGTTGTTGTTGTTGTTTTTTTTTTTTTTTTTTGAAGGTAACGACAATTATTTTTGCTGTATGACAATCCGATGATTCGGTGACGGTCGAGTTGTCATGATTATTTAATGCCATTAGTTTTTTTAATAGATGTGGCATTAAATGCCACTGGTTAAAATTTAAAATATATAACATGACAAATTTTTCTCCAGCTAGTTTCGTCGGAATTCCGTTGGAAGTGGGTGAGGACGGGGATTCGTCCATGACCTCCAACGGCCGTTATAGGAGCCGCGCATCTGCCTGCCCTTGTATTCCACTCCACGGTCCACCCCCTGATGGCCGCCTCCACCTTCCATCTCTTGCTTCAACTCTCATCCCTCCTAACTCTCCTCTTTCTTCAAAACGTCCACACGGCCACCACCTCATGCTGCACCTCTATCTTTAGCTTCGGCGACTCCCTTGCCGACACCGGCAACTTTCTCTACTCCTCCAGAGACAACCCCAGAGCCATCGCCCGGCTTCCATACGGCGAGACTTACTTCCATCGCCCCACCGGCCGGTACACCGATGGGCGACTCATCATCGATTTCATTGGTGCGTTTTTCACGTCTTCTTCTTTCTTTGATACGCCTATTTTGCTTACCACATATTTGTTATAAGGAGCCTATTAAGTTGCTGGTAACGATGATGGATGGTGGTGGGTGCAGCACAAGACATCGGAATCCCGCTCGTGCCACCGTATCTAGAAGGGCCTGGCGATCATGGATTCCGGCAAGGGGTTAACTTTGCGGTGGCAGGGGCGACGGCACTCGACAACGACTTCTTTAGGGAGAAGGGACTCGATATTAGTTGGACCGAGTACTCATTGGGCACTCAAATTGAGTGGTTCAAGCAACTGCTGCCTTCCCTCTGCTCCTCGAGTTCGGGTAAGCCGGAATTCTTCTCTCCATTTCGTCTTCTGTCCTCCTCTTCTCTCTCTCTCAGGACGAGTTAGATCGTTGACGAAGCTCTTGTTAGAAGCAGGTCATGCGATCCACCTGCCCAGCCACAATTTCAATACCGTTTAAGTCTTTTTAACATGACGTCGCATCATTTGATTGGAATCTGTTTTACATGTTGCTGTTTCCCACCAAACAAAGGGGAATAAACTTTTACCAAAAAAAAAAAAAAAAGGGGAATAAAGATTTGCACCAAAAGAAAAAATGGGGGAACAAATACTACCAAGTTGTCGTTTACACTGGCAAAACCTATCACAATTTCCATGTTTTGTAATCTTTTATTCTATCAAATGAACTTTGTAGATTCGTATCCGTTCCCCTTTTCTCCAAAAAGGTAATATGGACCTTACCCTGCATGCCGTACATGCTGCCCATCCCTTTGCTGGTTCAGATTGGCGAAAATAAAGATTGAGTAAATTACAAACATTTGCATTTGAATTTCATTTGACGTTAAAAGATGTTATGTTAAGTTATGGATTAAAATATTAGATAGAAATAAATCTCAGAAGGATGGGTATAGATTTTTCATAAGTATAATTTACCTCTAATCTCAAGAAGATTTATATAATTTACTCAAAAATTTATCCATTTATTTTTTATTTTTGTGAAGGATATCCCTTTACTCATGTTTCATGTTCACAATGGTAGACTGCAAAGGCATCTTAAGCAGCTCGCTTTTCCTCATGGGGGAAATAGGAGGCAACGACTACAATCATCCATTCTTCCAAGGAAGAACCGTGGATGAGATACGGACCTTTGTTCCCAGCGTCATCTCTGCCATTAGCTCAGCTATCAATGTGAGCCCATATATCTCAAATTTTTATTTATTCCACTAATCAATTGTTCTAGGCCATTGTGCCACCTGAGTTTTCTTAATCTCTCAACTTTGTTAGGTTTTGATCCAACTTGGGGCAAAGACAATGGTTGTACCTGGTAATTTCCCAATCGGATGCGTCTCCCGGTATCTTCAAACCTTCCAAAGCCAAAGGAAAGAAGACTATGACTCGGAAACGGGTTGCATCAAGTGGCTGAATGAGTTCGCGGAATACCACAATCGACTACTTGTAGATGAGCTGGATCACCTTCGGCAACTTCACCCGCATGTCACCATCATCTATGCTGACTATTACGAAGCCTTGCTCCACATTTTCCGTTTTCCAACACAATTTGGTAAGCTTTCTTTTGCACCTCCTAAATTTTGACAATCATGTTCTTTTTCTTCTGATTCAGTCGGTAAAATATTCTTTATATTTCAATATTTTTTATTAGATTAATTTCCAAAAGTCAAGTACCGAACATGGTTCGAATAAAGTTAGCTCTAAGAATTTTTTTCTGTAAATATTCTCGTAATTGGTTACTAAAATCGGCGGGGGTGTCTCACTTCTTAAAGTTAAGTTCCATACACAACTTGACTGCACTTTATGGTCATTCATTTGGGCTGTCTTTAGAGGGTTATAAACGAGTTGAGCCTAGGCGTTAGCAAATGGACCGATCGTCTCATGACAAGGCAAATGGACTGATTAGAGCTGTTGATTTAAGAGGAACTCTCGTACTTTGTGAGAGCTCTTTCCTGACGGCAATTGTCAAGAGGACTTTGGCGCTCCTTTCGGATTGGTCAATCTTTTACTCTGGTAAAAAGGTTTTTTGGTCTTTTCAGGCCTTATAATTTACTGGAAATCAAGGAATACCTTAGTCTCCTTTTGATGAGAAAAAAACAAGGCACCATGGGATTTCAGTGTCCAAAAAGGTTGTCATGTTGTTAAAGCAATAATTGAGTGCCTCGCAGCCCATGTGGTAAACTGCCTGGAACACCATATCGGTCCATTTGAGCCACCTTGAGCCAGTCTGGACCTTGGCGGGTGCTAGGAACCACGGCTGCATTCTCGGCTGCCTGGCTGTTCATCGATACTTGCATCACACGTTCATCGATACTTGCCTCACACGTTCATGATGGCTTTGTGGGACTAAACAATAATTTTGATGGAAATGAAATAGCGTTGTTTGCCGCATGCTTTCCTTCAATACATGTGAACATGAGACTGTGTCCCTACAAGCTTTTCTTCAATACATGTGAACATGAGATAATGTCCGGATTGAAAGCACCAATCATATAAAGATATTTTTGATTGGAAGGAGTTAGACTCTAGAATCAGAATAAGAATGGATAGTTTCTATTTCAATTACTTAGTTGAAGAGAGTCCTATTTTGTTTTCAAAAAAAAATAAGAATAATACCTGTTAGGATTTGACGTCTCGAGATTCAGCCCACATTAAACCCACAACGAGGTTCGCGGCGAAAAATGGAGTCCAACGAGAATAAGATCATCCCAAACGGAGCTCGGACGGAGAAGATACGAGTTTTTTAAGTCGGTACGAGATCCGAGGCGGTGGAGGACCGCCAGTGGCGGCGCGGCCGCACGCGGTGGCACGTGGCTCAGGCGGGGCCAATGCGCGGGACGTGCGACCCAGGTGTGCGGCCCAAGTGGGCGGGTGGCCCAGCCGGGCCCGCGGCCCAGGCGGGCGTGCGGCCCAGCCTGCGCGCGGGCCCGCGCTCGGGCGCGGCCCAGGCCCGCACGCACGGGCTAGCCCAGGCCCAGGCGCCTTGCCTGGGCCTGTACCCCAGTCCACCATGGACCGGGCGGTCCATGACGAACCGCGTGGATCACGTGGGCATTTCTCGCAGTCCACAGTACTATTCCATGGACCGATCGCGATCGAACGTCCCAGGAAGTTTTTGGTCTTGATCCGATGGTTCAGGGGCTTGATTTGGCTTGTTTAGGAGACCTAAACCTAATCTAATTAGGTTTAAACATTGTTTAAGCCCTTTAAAAGGGCCTACGAGGCAACAGAGAAGTGGAGTGGTCCGATTTTTTGCAGAGAGCACCACGAGGAACCCGAAGAAAAGGAGAGGCGTGAGGCCGCTGTGAGAGAAGGAGCAAGGCTCCTAGACAGCGGACGTCGATCACTTCAGGAGTTCAGGGGGTCTTCTAAGAGAGAGAGAGCTTTTGAGAAGGAAACTTCTAAAGAGAGAATTGAGTGTACAAAAGTTGAGGGTGAGGTCTCCTCTTGTAAAATTTTTTTTTTCATAGTGAAGTTTGCGTGCCCCATGGTGGCGAGCCCTTTTGTGGCTGATCAACGTATTTTGATTATTTTTATTTTATTTTTTCTTTCTTCCTGCTGCATCGCATGGTACTGAAAGGATCTTAGGAGGTGGTGTTCTGGCCAGACATCCACCCAACAAGTGGTATCAGAGCAAGACGGTACAAGGACACAGATTGCAGCAGTGGTGAGCAAGACTGAAGATGGAGAAGACAGGAACAATCAAGATGGAGATCAACAAGTTCGATGGTAAAAGTAATTTCTCCTTTTGGCAAGCAAGGGTGAAGGACGTGCTCATCCAATAGAGGTTGATTGATGCTCTCTTGTGCGATGAGAAGCCGACCATCATGGAAGTGCGGGATTGGAAATAGCTACAGATGCAGACGGTGAGTACCATTCGTATGTACCTGACGGATGAGGTGGTGATCCATGTGCTGAGCGGACTTCCCCGACGGTACTGTGGTCGAAGCTCGAGGAGTTGTATATGGCAAAGTCTCTCACCAACACTCTTTTCCTCTGGAGACAGTTCTACCAACTGCGGATGACTGAGGACAGAGCGTGCAGGAGCATCTGAGCCACTTCCAAAAGATCCTTACCGACCTCCTCAGCGTTGGTGAGAATGTTGAGGAGAAGACCAAGGTGCTGGTTTTGCTGGCATCACTTTCCCCTTCGTACGAGTCTTTGGTGACTGCTCTTCTAGTGGGGAAGAGCACCATCAAGATGGATGAGGTCACCGTGGCGATACTCCAAAATGAGATTCTCAGGAGGGAGAACTCAGCTTCGAGCCCAGGTGACGGGAGCTCAATTTTGGTGGCTTCTGGAGGAGCAGGAGGCGGTAGATGGAGCGACAGGAGATCGCAACGAGGGCGGTCCAAGTCCAGGAGGGACTTGAGCAAAATCAAGTGTTACCGGTGTGAGGAGTTGGGGCATCTAGCCAGAGATTGCCCTCAACTCAAAAATCGGACGGTGGCTGCTGTAGCGACGGCCGACAACGATTCAGATGGAGATATCCTGGAGATATCTGATGAGGTATTTACTTCTTCCCAGCAGTGGATATTAGATTCTGCATGTCGCTATCATGTATGTTGCAGAGAGGAGCAGTTTGACTCCCTGGAGAATAGTGAGGGCACTGTATATCTGTCGGATGGATCGAGCTGTACGATCAGAGATATTGGGACGGTCAGTTGGAGGATACATGACGGTGCAGTAAGAAAATTGGAGGAGGTCCGATACATACTCAATTTCAAGCGAAATCTTATCTCACTTAGCAGACTGGATTCGAGAGACTATAGGACGGTAGCTGGTGGAGGAATCCTGAGGGTGCTATGCAGTGATAGGATTGTGCTGAAGGAGAAGAAGGGGAGTAGAGGATATTATTACCTCGCGGGGAGCCCAGTGTGAGGTGGAGCTTCGAGAGCCAAATGGAGCCCAGAGCGAGGTGGAGCTCCAGGAGGCGAATCAAGCACGAGACAGGAGACTCGGGAGGATGAGAGGTGACGTCGCAATGTGAGATTCCTATTGCCGCAGGACGATGCCCAGAGCAGGTCTCAGATCAGGAGGAGCACAGCATATGATGGAGATAGGATCGAGCAGCCTGGCTCGACTCCCATGTTTGCCCATCCATGATCAGCATATGATTGCCCCAGGACATGGGGGCGAGGAGATCTAGAGGCTCTCAGAGTTTGGAGGAAGTCGAATATCGAGTCAAGGTGGAGATTGTTTGGATTTGATGTTTTAAGATTCAGTCCACATTGAGCCCACAGTGAGGTTCGCGACGAAAAATAGAGTCCAACGAGATCAAGATCACTCCAAACGGAGCTCGGACGGAGAAGTTACGAGCTTTTGAAGTCGGCACAAAATCCAAGGTGGTGGAGGACCGCCAGCGGCCGGCGGAGCGGCTGCGGCATGCGGCCTAGGCTGGGCCAATGCGCGGGACGCGCGACCCAGGCGGGCGGGCGGCCCGGCCGGACGCGCGGCCCAGCCTGTGCGCGGGCGGCCCCAGGCCCGCGCGTGGGCGCGGCCCAGGCCCCCGCGCGCAGGCCGGCCCAGGCCCAAGCGCCTTGCCTGGGCCCTGTACCCCGATCCACAATGGACCGGGCTGTCCATGGCGGACCGCATGGGCATTTCCCACGCGTTTCTCGTGGTCCACGGTACTATTCCGTGGATCGGTTGTGATTGGACAGTCCAAGGAGTTTTCGATCTTGATCCGACGGTTCAGAGGCTTGATTTGGCTTGTTTAGAAGACCTAAACCTAATCTAATTTGATTTAAACGTTGTTTAAGCCCTTTAAAAGGGCCTGTGAGGCAACAGAGAAGTGGAGTTGTCCGATTTTTTGCAGAGAGTGCCGCACGAAACCCGAAGAGAAGGAGAGAGAGGCGTGAGGCCGCTATGAGAGAAGGAGCAGGGCTCCTTGACAGCGGACGTCGGTAACTTCAAGGGTTCAGGGGGTCTTTTAAGAGAGAGAGCACTTTTAAGAGGAGAACTTCTAGAGAGAGAGAATTGGGTGTACAAGGGTTAAAGATGAGATCTCCTCTTGTAAAATTTTCTTTTTTATAGTGAAATTTGTATGCCCCGTGGAGGCGAGCCCTTTTGTGGCTAATTCACATATTTTGATTGTTTTTATTTTATTTTTTCTTTCTTCCTGCTGCATCGCGTGGTACTGAAAGGATCTTGGAAGGTGGTGTCTTGGCCAGACATCCACCCAACAATACCCAATCCTCCAAAATCTAATACTTACTCTCATCTAGTATTCAAATCTTATTATGATTTTGATTTTGATTCCCGCCATGAACCAATTGTGTTGGTATATATGGGCAATCTGATTTCCATTCCAATGTATTTTGATTTTAATTAAGATTTCGGTCATGAACCAAATACACCCTAACTTTAGATATTTTGATTCCAACTTATTGGCAATTGTCTCTCTTTTTTTCAGAACATTTGACCTACAATACTGACCAATTTTGGAGGTTTGATTGCACATGTAATTAATAGTTATCTAAGGTCCCTTTGCTATAGGGCTGAAATCAGATTGGATACAGATCGGATACCAATATATCTATATCCATATTTATTTTTTCTGATGAATATAAATACAGATATAGATATTATTCGTGTACAAAAATTTATATTAATATTTGTTTTAAATGGATATAGATACAATTTGGATGTCGGAAGTATGGATATAATTATGAATATAAATTAGATAATTAAATTTTACAACTGTAGAATAAAAAATATTACTAAATAGACGATAAATCAAGTCCATAGTATGCTTATATGATTGTATATTTCTCTCAAAAATTAATAACTACTATATAAAATTATATATGATTATAATTAGATTCGGATATTTGGATACGGATTGGATAATTATCTATCGATATCCATATCTATTTTTCTTAGATAGATATAAATATCGATATGATTATTACTCAAATTCTTAAATTTTTATTCATATTCGGATTGATTCGAATACAAAAATGAATTTGGATGGATATTATCGTACCACTTTCATCCTTATTTGGCTAGCAGTAGCTTAGGACTCATTTGGTTCATGAAAAGTGGAGGGGGGAGAGGCACTTCTTAGGAAGATGAGAGGTTTCTTATTTAGTTGGAATCTTAAGAGGAGAGAGAATGAAAAAATCTCTTCCCATGAGAAGATGCTTTCCATATTTAATGGAAAGTGAAAATTTATGAGAGAGGTAGATTTTAGGATTTTTCATAGGATGAAAACTAATGACTCTTTTTTTTTCGAAAAGTATCCATTTAAGATCTACGGCTAAGATTTTGCAAATATTAATGGATGGTTAGGATGAAATATTGAATAATGATATAATGGTTAGAATGAAATATTAAATATTAATATAATATTTATATTATTATTATTATTATTATTATATTTTAATATTTATATTGATATAATATTTTTATTAATATTAATATAGTATTTATATTAATATATTAATATTTATATTAATATAATATTTTATTTTTATCTATATTATTAAATTTATTATATTAAATATCAGTATATATTAATATAATATTAATATATATTAATATTATATTAATATAATAAATTATTATGATTTAATGTTATATAATAATATATTATATTTATATTTATATTAATATAAATATAATATTATTATTTATATAAAATTTTATGAGCAAAAAGATATGATACTATATCTATTAATGATATAATAAGTATTCTACATAATTTTCTCAGAAACACGTATGTTTAACCAAATATAAGTCATTTTATAATAAATTATTTTTATACTATCAATCAAATATATTAAAATTTTATTTCAAAAAAATAATTTTTTAAAAAATAACTTCTCAAGGAGTTGAAAAGTTCTTCTGTTAACCAAACAAGTCTTTAATGATAATTTATTATATACTAAATTTGAAGATTAGTTTTTTTTTTTTTTTTTTTTCTTGAAGGAGGTTTATTATACAAAACTGAATATATAATCCAATCGTAGGGGATAATAATATGTAGTCTAGTAAAATCATCATGGTATTTTCCTTTAATTATTTCTTAAGATAATTTCTCCTCTGCTCTAGAAGGTGAAAGATATTATTTCTGGTGGTATGGCTACGTTCACCTTAAACGACCCTGACATCATCTCAGATCTAGTTGGTTTTTATTAAAATTCCGAACAAACTTTTGTTGTGTTTTCAAGGGATGATGGGTGTGCCTGTAGGATTTAAAGAGCCACCTCTGGCGGCATGCTGTGGAGCCGGGGGTCCCTATAATGTCTTTGTGGCGTGCGGAGATCGAGCGGCCACGGTTTGCAATGATCCATCAAAATACGTGTGCTGGGACGGAATACACCTAACGGAGGCAGCTTACGGGACGATTGCGCAAGGCCTATTGGAAGGATCATACGCCACTCCTCCCATTACCCAAGCATGCGCACACATAAGGCAGAGTGCCGCTCACAGCCTGCATCCAATGCAGTGAATAAACCAATAATGTCTTCTACTAATGCGGAACGGGGGAAAAATAAGAATGCAATAAAAAAAAAAAAAAAAAAAAAAAAAAAGGAAAGATGATACTCTGTGATATATTTGCATGACATATATTCTTTTCTTTCAAAATAGTAAAAATGATTTGCCTCACAAAATCACGAAATCCAATTCTTGAGAAATATGTTTATGTGCTACCCTCATCAATATATCAATCAATTTGTAATGATCTAGTATCTTGTTTAACCCCAAGTATCCTCACAAGATGAAAAGTCTGAATCTATTCAAACTCATAAATAATACAACTCCAATCACAAACAGCATGATGAGCCAAAATGAGTTTATACTACAACGCCTTATAGGCTATTTTGGCTATGAGCTAAATCCTTCCTGATACTATTTATATCAATTTGCAAGATTAATCGAAAGATTTTATTTAGATTCTCTAGTCTTGTATATATAAATACTATAGATATATTCGGTATATATCTCATATAAAATTAAACATATGCTTGAATGAGTCATCACATATCTACCATAGAAAAAATCAGTATCTGTGCTTTCATAGATAGTAAGCATATTTGGACTTCTTACTTTGCTACTAATCCTATGTTTCTGGTTGATGCTGATGCGGCAGTTATGAATTTAGGGTTTAAGAAATAGTGTGTTTTTTCTATTTCTATTATTCCTCTTCCCTCTTCGCTCCTCTTCATGTTTTTACCCTTTCACTTCTCTTTAAATGGACATTGACCCCACAAAAAAATACCTGCAGCTTGTGATATGAAACAGTTTCCGATACTGTGTCATCCAAATGCATGGCCATAACAGACTTCCTACTTCTCTAAACCAAAGCATTCATAGGGTAATCGTAAGGTATGTAAGAGTCCTCATGAATTCGGTAGATTTTTCCTTTTTTTTTTTTTCTTTTGATTGGGGAAAAAAGAAAGCACAAACTTGTACCCGAGCGTAACCTTGCGTGGTCTATCTAGTAAACCAAAGAAATGAAACCCGAAACTTTGGAATGCCAGATTCCGGTACAGCATCGGGTGCAATTGCCTGACTCGTTCAACCTCAAGGAGTCCGTGGGCTGTTGTAAGCTGTTTTGGCCCTGTGCACCGCCGTACTATGCCTGTTTAATAACACTTCAGTTAAATTTTAATTTACTGACAATTGTCAGAATAACATGGTGGATGGTCTTCCTAGCAACGAGCGACGTACTGCATTCGCATTTGTTTCCGTTAACCTTTTAATAATAATAATAATAATAATAATAATAATAATAATAATAATAATAATAAAAGGTTGTGATACAATTTTACCTGTAGATGTGCTCTGGGAAAGATGTCGTTTAAAATGCGCGGTTATTAATATTATCGTGGAACAAAAAATAAATTTACTGCTCCATTGATCATAGTGGATGTTACAAACACTATATCAGAAACTATATTGGTACCATTGGAGTCACCAAACGGCCATGGGACCCACCAACACCAGCTCTCTCGTTCGTGGACGGGACCAATTTCCGCCTGTAATATTAAATTAATAATCTAAGTGATAGATAAAGCTATTGTCAGCATTCTAGCAGGGAGAAAAAAACCTATGATCACTACCAAAAATGTTTAAGACCAAACTGCTAGAGATTAGATACCTATAAACACATCATAAAATTAAAACCTTTTGAATGCACCTACAATTACCTCATTTTTAGGGTGCAAATGGGTTAGATTGGACAATGTCATTTGTGATTCCATTCTTATTCGATTTTTTGTTTATGTTTTAATATTAGATCTAGATTCAATGAAATAGAAAATTGGATCGAGTTGGATTAGATTCACGATTGAAATTTTTGGTTCGATGAATTATTCAAGTTAGATCGGATCAATATATAAGTGGATCTTAACCCAAAAAATTTAGATTTGAATCAGATTATTAGAGATTTGTCATGGTTATATCTTTTTGGCCATCAACAATTCTGGTCATCTATGTATAACAAGTAAATTCAATTCATAATCCCTCTTAACTATAGTTAAATATTGCATGAAAATCAAAAAAAGATGACATGCATAAAGTAAAAAATAAAAATTGCAAAAATTAAAGTTGGACAGCCGATGGGAGAGGTATCTGTATGTCATTTGAACCAATCAAAATATTGGCTCTTTATAAATGTCCATCACTATCGAAAGATTTGTGCACCGTGGGTTGATTAGGGTGTGCTCTTAGGTATATCTTAGTGGTACAATCAATCACTTTCCTATATCCCATCTCTTGTTTGCTTCAGAAACTCCAACCATAACAGGTGGCAAAGAATCTTTCCCATCTGTAATGAGAAAAGCACATTGAATTAATGCAAGTTCTATATAACATGATTTAGAGTAGCCTTGAAATTTTTCATCATTTTGCGAAAAACTGCAGCAATAGGCATCTTTTTTTTTCTCATTTTTCTTCTCAACTGAGGCCAAATAGGTGAACTAGGACACAGGTGATGCCAAGAAAGCACAAGTACACAACAATCTGATTAATTTGGAATACTACTTGTCAGTGCACCATCACAGTAGTCCAATTAATTTAGAATACTGTGAGTCAGCGTACCTTCACCGGACAATCCAAGTCTTCGAACAACAGCTTCGGCACTATTTGCCAACTCTAGGACCAGATCATGTAAGATTTTGTTTGCAACTTCATCATCAGCTTCCGCTGCAGATACTACTACTAGAACAATATGAGCCCATGATTGCATAGGTCCATCAGTTCTAGCAAAGAAATTATATATATATATATTATACAACAATTAAATTTTTCTAAAGGGTAATACTGGAATCGGCTGGGTCGGCTGGGTCATAAACCAACAGATCCAAAGTACACCTAGAAATCAAACAGGTCGAATAGGGCCAGAGCATAATCCAATAAATCTAATTCAACCAGAAACATGGAATGGATCCGATTTTGAAACTCGATTTGGCCTTACAAATCCTTTAAAACGATTGTGTGTAAGCTGGTGTGATTTGATTGGGTCATGGATTGATCTGACCCATTTATAGCCTTACTTTATAGGTCTCTTAGATATTTTCATTGTTTTTTTTTTTTTTTGATCTCTACAAATTAGTAAATATTGTATGAGGGCTGATATTAAAGCTGATATTTGTATCAAATTTCTTTTGTTCTTCTTTCATTTTTACTCTCTTTTTTTTTAAAAAAAAAATTGTTTCAAAGATCTCCATATACTTTACCAATAGTTTTTCTTAGAAAAAACAAAAGTGTTTTACCAAGCTTGTCACTCAATCTAGTTCATTCTTATTTCAAGGTTTCTGAAAACAATATCAAAAAATAAAAGCAATACTGAAGAGGTGGTATACTATTTACTTGCTCGTTTTTAATTTTACGATAAAATTCACATCTTGAATTTTTTGTTTCTATGGTAGTTGACAAGGCGGAAAGGGCCATATGGAACAGCCAAATAGTCCAATTTGGTACAGCGCTAGCTTGTCGAGGGCGACACTCCATTGAGCACCATTGACCTTGAATAAATCACACCAGCTCACTCCTGCCTAGTGGAATGAATCCATAAAGCTAACTTAAAAGGTTCTTTTATACCACCAGTAAAGTAAAGCCAGGGTCAGTTTTTTCTTTTGCCCCAAATTGGTTTGTGATTTTACGTTGAAGGAACATCTTTAAAGAAGAAAAATAATATTTTTTTTGGTAAAGAAAGCAGGTGGATCATTCATTAACAGAGGAGAAATTTTTATAAAGAAGGGCGGATACATCCAGATCCCCGGGACCAGGAAAAGTAACCATCTGAAACAGATGTAGAAGAGCTAAATACAGAAAAGGAACAACGCTCTCCGAGATAAAAGCGCCAGCAACCAAAAGATAACAGTACCTCTATGTTCAACCGGACCACGAACAATGTTTTCATCGCTTATGTTATTCGTGATACTGATACTAATTAATCTCATATTTGAAGCTGGCAGCTGGCCTTTATATTCAAGCTCTATTAATTATGCAGAAATAGTGGCAGTCTGGATGGGATTATATGCGGCAGTTGTTTGCTTCAAAGCAACCGATGCATATTTGGAAGAAAAAAATTATATTGGAAGGGATAACTGGTTCGTTGATCCAGAGAAACTGTTACGTAGACGCAAGAGATCGATTAAAAATCAAGCAAACAACATTCTAAAATGCATGATCTGGTCGAAGCAGAATCTTTAAGCTAATTAGTGGACCATAGGATAGCATTGCCGCACATTATTATCGCATGTGATACCCATCAAAAAATGATGCAATCTTCCTTCACCAGCACAGCCTAGCAAATAAAATAAAGGGATTTACTACCAAAAAAAAATAAAATAAAGGAATCCATGTGCACAAGTCGTACGGGTTCGTGTTGCATCTTTCCCCCGAAAGAATGAAGCGGAGCATTCGGAGTGCTTTGAGAAATGTACGAGGCATGATCCAACGGTTGATGTCGCGAGAAAAAAGGATCAATCATCCTTTTGCGCGAAAGATACCACCCGAACCCTCACAGCACTGCAAGGTCAGACTATATGTCGAATGCCTCGCACCTTCGCTCCGGCTGCCGACCCGTGCGCTCTTCTATTCGCATGGGATCTGGGTTTGTCTCGTTATGCCTTGTTCTGATATATTTACCACTTACCAGTTCTTGTTTGTACCTGCCTGCTCCGTTCTAAATCATCTCAATTCCTCACCCTTCACCCAATCACCCAAAGACCCCTCTTCATTTCTATCTCCAATGAACCACTCCACCCATATCTCCCTTCTCCCTGCACTTCTCCTCCTCCTCCCCCTTCTTAGCTCCTCCCACCCGGCCACCACCACCTGCTACACTTCCGTCTTCAGCTTCGGTGACTCCCTCGCCGACACCGGAAACTTACTCCGCTACCTTGGCAAGAAAAATATCGATGTCGGCCGACTCCCATATGGCGAGACCTACTTCCGTCGCCCCACCGGCCGGTTCTGCGATGGCCGATTGGTTGTCGACTTCATCGGTTAGTGCTTATTTGTCGGTATTACTGTTAATTACGATATTGTAGCGAGTGACAGCTAATGATCGAAAGCTTCTCGATGAAATGGGTGCCTTGCGGCGGTATTGTTGGAAACCCAAGGCTAACGAGTAAAGCGTCCGTGATTTGCAGCTCAAGCAATGGGACTTCCACTCTTGCCGCCGTACCTCGCCCGGCGAAGCGGCCATGGGTTCCGGCAAGGAGCGAATTTCGCCGTGGCCGGGGCCACCGCGATAGAAAATGGCTTCTTTATGGAGAAAGGGCTCCACGTCCCGTGGTCGAACAACTCGTTGGGTATCCAGATAGAATGGTTCAGGCAACTGCTGCCCTCGCTTTGCTCCTCAGATTCAGGTACGCCTGCCTTCTTTCCGTCACTAGCGGTCCATGCGTCTGAAAAGAAGGTCCGGTCAAACAGCTGGCATAATGACGTGGGCTCCGGTTTATATCATGTGATATTGTTATGTGAGTTCGGGTTGTATCTTTCGCGCGAAAGAAGGATCCATCTTCCTTCGCGAGAATCCACCGTTGGATTGCAAATACCCACTTCGTGATCTGTGCAAAAAAAAATTGCAGTGTCCGGAGTGCTTTGACATCTGTGTCAGAAGCCATCCAACAGTTGATATCCCGAAAGGAGATCGACACTTCTTCCGCGTGAAATATACAACCCAAACCGTTAACCTGTCGCTCTCTCGAGTGGGCCAGCGTGTCGGCGTGATATGATAAATTTGTAGCTTTGATCATTCCCCAATAGCAGGCCTCCGTATTGCATGCACCAGATGCAATTGGACCGCGTCATAACATGCCATGCTACCCTTTTGTATGTCTCCAATTCTCGATTGCGCCCCATCCACCGTGCATAGGCCCCCAAAGCTAGCCTTAACTGGTTTGAATGCCTTGAAATTTAATATTTAATAACATATATTTATCACATATATTTTAATAGTTATTTATTTAAATAATTATTATATTAGTCGTACTGTCAATTAATATAGATTATTGAGAATATAATAAATTGTAAATAAAATACTAAAATATAATATGCTCATTAGTTCAGATTATATAAAAGAAAGTTTCAAGTGATTTTAAGTTTTTACTGGACATCTTTTAAATAAACTGACTGTAATTAAGCTTGGTTCGAAATTAAATAAAATATGTCAAGCTTGATTTGATTATAAGAAGAAGAAAAAAAAAAGACTGAGCTAAAGTTTTACCTGCATGGTTTGGCTAGATCCAATCCTACAGCAAAAAAAAAAAAGTTTTTGTCGAACAACTGGCATAAGACGATATGGTGTGGGACTCCGGCATGTATGATGTGATATTATTAGATTTTACCCATTGATGTCTCGCGTGGGTCGGCGTGATATTATCAAATCTATTGCTTTAATCATTCCGCTGCAACTGCGGTGCCCCCCACCCCCGCACAGACTTACCCACCTCCATCAAACTCTTTACCAAAAAAAAACACTTTTAGATGACTGAAATTTTAAAATAAGAGAGATTAAAAAATAATATTTTATAAAAATAATTTTATATATCTCGTGAGAAAAAAATCAATATGGGACACAAAATTTTAACTTTCTTATGAAAAAGGTTAGATTTTTTTTTTAAAATAGTACTCTTAATAAAATGTGATAAGTTTTTTTCTTCGTTAAAAATATAATAAATATTTTATATAATATTTTTTTAAAAAATAAATATTCGATCAAATATAAGATATTTTAAAATATATTATTTTTTTTATGATCAATCAAACACATCAAAATCACTTTATCAAATATCATATTGTCAAAAATCATTTTTTTAAAAAAAATATTTTATTTTTTATTTTTTTGTGAACAAAATGAGCTCTCAAACCACTGCTCAATATAATATTCAAGTCCAATCTAGTAGGACTTGCAAAATGACCATCTATGGTTAAGTAAGGAATCATGCACGAGTAGGACTTATCTTGCTGAATGCCTGAAAATTTAATATTTAATAACATATATTTATTATATATTTTAAATATATTTATATAAATAATTATTTTGTTATTTTTATTCTAAATTAATTTAATTTATATAGAATATAATATGTCCCAATTAGAATATTAAAATATAATACGATCATAGCTCAGATTATATAAACAAAAGTCTCAGGTGATTTTAAGTTTTCGCTACATATCTTTTAAATAAATTGCTCGTAATTAAGCTTGGCTCGAAATTAAATGAGTGAGGTAGTGCTTGATTTGATTATAAAAAGAAGCCGACCTAAAATACTTAGATGGGCTCAGCTAGATCCAACCTTGCATAATTATTAATTCGAAGTGTCACGAGATGTCCAGTACGGTTTATGAGCGACAAATTGAAACAGCCTATATAGTTTTTGTTGCATGCATAGTCACAAGTTCGGTATCCTGGAGTGATTCTAGAAATTCAGAAGAATCTGTACAATTTGAAATAAATTATGAACTAAAAATAAAATTAAAATTAAATCTAAATATTAATATATGAATTGTTTAAATTTTTTATTTGTTGATTTCCATTCTGATCTGGAAATATATTTGAGAAAACTTACATAAGAGTTTTGGATTTTTGGGTATGTAGACCGAGGGAATAAATAGAATGCTGAACACTTCAAATATAGTAGGGAATAATTTTATGATGTAAAGTGGGAGGAAAAATATTGTTATAGATGAGGAGAGAGAAGTATGGGACAAGCCATTATGAGACGGTATGATCCATCTGTTTAATTTTCTATGTATGTATATTACTCCACGCCGTCCGCTTGTTGGTTTATCTATTTTCCAAACTGTTTCATGATTTATTCATGAACTTCATAATTTTTGTAAATATGTTGTGACCAAATCACAAGCAGCCAAGTAAAATGGAGCATAATTCAGTGGATATGATCTTCTTGAATGTTTCTTGTTTTTTTGAAAACAAAGTAATGATTATGGTTGCATGTGCAATAAGAAAGAAGAAAAAAATTAGGATACTCCATCCAGTTCTCAGCTTGAATCATCGTTGGCATGGCAATTAGTTTGACCAGATCATAATAGGACATTTATTAAGGACAAAAAACAAATAAATTTCAGGGGCTCGTGATGGCAAATCCTCCTACCATCTCAATTGGGCCTGGCTCTGCTCTTGTTTTTTATGGACATTGGAGAATGTGACTGGTATAATTCCCAGAAGAGCCAACCGGACCCCAAAACGAACAAGCGACAGATTCGTCAATATCACATTTCTTAGTTGGGAGCTGTTTGAGTAGGTGGGTCTGGCCGCGGTTTGAGTAACTGGAGGCAAGCAAACCTTTTTAAAGAATCAGAAAGCAGTAGGTGGAGCTATATTTTTTTGTTTTAATCCAAACCACGATGCAGAGAATGTCAACTATCAGTAGTTTTGATAAGATAATTCAATACCTAATCTGATTAGGTATTAAATTATCTTATGGTTATATAAATTTTCCATACAACCTTATATTTTATATTTGTGACAATTTTTCCTTTGATAAGAATACTTGTTAAGTATCTTCCATAATCATATTTATTTCTTATTTTCCCTACAATTGTGCTACCCAACTTGCTTTGTCACTAAAACTTGGCCCATGCCTACAAAAAAAAAAAAAAAAATACTTGGCCCATACCGGGACTATATTTGGACCTTACCTTGACCTATCTGCATTGATGATTTAGTGACATCAACTGGATCCAAACCCAATCCAAGCACAAAATATGGTGCATGATTTTAATTTTATAATTCTCATCATTTTAGAAAACTTATCAGTTACTCCATCGTGAACCATACCTTGTCCCTACTCAGCCTGAACTCAATTTAATTCTACATGATCCGTTTCTTGAATGGGTATGATTTGACTCAGAATAGACCTGAACAATTTAATGGATTGGGCGCGAATTTGGATGTTCTTGGACCAACCCAGCATGGCACCTCAATACTCAACGAAGGCATGCCCTTCACATGCATTGTATCATATCTATCTATTCCCTTTTTTCGTTCAACTTTCCTGCTTTTCTTTCACTAACTAGTTTGTCACTAGTCTTCCACAAACTTTTCCCATGTTTGCATGACTAAATA
This sequence comes from Elaeis guineensis, assembly GCF_000442705.2. NCBI lineage: Eukaryota > Viridiplantae > Streptophyta > Magnoliopsida > Arecales > Arecaceae > Elaeis > Elaeis guineensis. Next base: position 121,438,669 of record NC_025994.2, on the reverse strand, counting down.
CGAGCAATTTTATCATTTAATTTCTTATGCGTTCCACATCCTTGCAGACTGCAATGTCATGTTTCAAAATTCTCTCTTCCTGGTGGGGGAGATCGGAGGGAACGATTACAATTACCCATTCCTCCAAGCAAGAGCTCTGGACGAAGTAATTTCCTATGTTCCGCCAGTGATGGATGCCATTAGCTCAGCAATTACGGTAAGCTCAATCAATTTACTCATCCATTGTCTCCCCCTTCCAATTGGCTTTGCCTTTAACAATTTGGTCCGTAGGCGTTGATTGAGCTTGGTGCACGAACATTGGTGGTGCCCGGGAACTTCCCAATTGGATGCAATTCTGCCTATCTGACAGTTTTCCACAGCAACAGAAGTGAAGATTATGACGCGTTTGGATGCATCAAATGGTTGAATAAGTTCTCGAGATACCATAACAACCAACTCCGAGTGGTATTGAAGCGGATCCGTCAACGTAACCCTCACGCCACTGTAATCTATGCCGACTATTATAGTGCAGCCATGAGCATGTTTAGGTCTCCGCAACTCTCTGGTAAGCTAGCTTTTATTATCCACGCCCATTTCTTTTCCTTGTTTATGGACTTTTGAAGATAATTATTTTAATCTGAGCCATTAACCAGTAGAACAGCCATTATTATATCTTAGCATGGGAAGGTGAGACGAAGGACCATAGCCACATGAGTACTTCGGCCTGTTATATTTTTCTATTTTTTGAATATTGGGAAGGGCTACCGCCCATCTTTCTATCTTTATTCTCATCTCATCTTTTAGAGCAATCTTGACCAGAATTAAGAGAGATTTTTGGTTGGGACCAGGTCTGCCACTGAGTTGGTGGACTAGTCCAACTAGAAAGCAACGTGGTCAAAAGCTTCCTTTTTCCTGCTATTTCTTCTTTCTCTGTGATTGTCCGTGTGCTTTCTGATTGGACTACAAGCTCAGCGGTGGATTTAGTCGAACCAATAATTTCTCTAGAATTAAACCCTTGACCTTTTGCCCAAAGAGTAAGTGGTGGTACCATTCGCACATTATGTTGAGTTTGCTTTCATATTCTGTGCCATTTCCCAAGCCATATTACTCATTTATTGGCTAGGGATGCATAGTGAGTAGTCTAAGCTAAGCTTGAGGGAGTCTTATGCTCCTTTCAACCTCTCTGGGATTACCGGCCAGTACCACACATTGTGCATGGCAGCATTAGCCTGAATCCGACACAAAGCTCAATGGATAGATTTCAAGGCTTGTTTGGATATTCGGATTCATGAATTTGGCAACACATTTAAATAAGGTCCTCTATTAATCAAATACCATCTAGTTTAAATCTTATCGGAAGAGAAAAAGACTTCCATAGATCTTTTTTTCTTGCTGCAACCTAAAAGCTAAAATCTGGAATGGATTTGGGTATGCTTTTAGAAATATAAGATGGATAAGCTAACAAGCCCGATTCTTGCAAGATTTTCAGTCCAATCCTATAAAAATATCCAAACACACCCTGATAATTTAATTATAAATTTTCTTATCATTCTCGCAAACTCTCTACTAGCTAATAGAAATTACATCATCTCAGTGTTTTGTAATTTTGTTTTCCTTTTTGGTACAAGCAAGGGGTAAAGGTACACAAGGGGGTCTCTTTCACGTGAGAAAGATTCACCTTCCTTCGCACGAATCCTCCACAGGATCATCCATTGGTCGCTTTGAGTAATTTAATAGTCAACTTATGCTCAGCCAGAATTGCAGCTAGTCTTTTCCTTTACAAAAAAAATAAAAGAAAAAGAAAAGAATGGTAGTTTGTTTTACAGGTGGAGGCCCAAATGAAACCAACATCTAATTTTTAATCAGCATTCTTGGATTCAGGCATGAGCCAGCCCATAGTGCACGGCTACCATTCACATTCATCATTTTTTTTTTTTGGTTTTGATGCAATCTGCCATTCACATTCATCAGGTAGCTAATTTTTTTTCCTGATCGAATGAAATGAGTCTATCTGGTTTCAGGTTTCCGTAGTTCGCCTTTACCTGCGTGCTGTGGAGGTGGTGGACCTTACAATTTTAACTCTTTCTTGCAATGTGGAAATCCGGGCTCAAACGTCTGCGCCGATCCCTCAAGTTACGTCACTTGGGACGGAATGCACATGACTGAAGCGGCTTACAGGAAGATTGCCACTGGCTTACTAGAAGGACCGAATGCTGTTCCTCCTATCCTCAACACTTGCCCCAGAACAAAACAGAAAACCTCTAGGCCCCACTATGTATTGTTGGATGATGATATATTGGATGGATGAACACTGCTCAAAAAAGATGCATTGGATGGACGAGACTCGAGATACATACAAAATACTGCTTTCAGGGAATTAAAACATATATCACAATGATATAGCATAGCAAATTTTATTGTATTGCATTGTACCATGTTGTAGGACCTTGGTCTGTGCGGTTGCTTAATCTATGCAATTGCTATCAAATCCATTATGGAGATTTTAATTGAGGAAATATGGAAGCATGCGTTTAGATGTAGAAGATTGCTAGTTTCTTCAAAATTTTATTCATGAAATTTCTTCTAAATTTTAGTAATGCAGCAACAAATTTTTAATGACCAATTAGAATTTGGAGAATCAACAAAGAAGTCATGTTGTACTGGATTCTTTCTTGCTTCAATGACCCACCATATTCGGAGATGCGGGAGATTGGGAAGGAGATCAAAAGTCCAAGAGGAGGAGATTAACTTCACATCATTGTCCATGATTGGCGAGACTCTTATGGGAAAGCTTGCAGTGTACTTCCACCTTCACTAGGTCCCAGCGAGAGAGAGAGCGACATCATGGACAATTAATGCCATCTGACAAATTGGAGCTAAATCTGTTAATGTAAGAAGCAATATTAAAGAGCTAGCAGCGCCTGAATTAAAACCTGAAACTCCAAGACGAGGATGGTAACCTTTTTGTTGGTTGAGTTCCAGCGAGGCGAAATTTACTCCGAATTTATATCTCTAACTCCAGTTGTAATTTAGCATGAGATATAACTAGAAACTGGTGTACGTTTATTAGCTTTAATTTTAGGAACATATCAAAGTTGTCACAACCCAATAAAAATTTATGCATTTCATCGAGTACCATGTATTTCATCAATTTCAGTGAATGATGTCCCACATTAACTATCGATTTTTGATTTTTGATTGGGTTGCGACAAATTTGATGTGCCATCGCCGTTGCAACAAATATCTTCAGGGGGCGTGGGACTGTCTTCTCCCATGGATGTCAAACGAATTTGCCCCGAAGCACCTGCCGTTCTGTGCTTGGCATGAGAAAATTATCCTTCGTAAAACATATCACCTCCTTACTCTTCCTTTTCCAACGCTCCCCATCAATTTCCATCTCCAATGGACTTCGCTTCCGCCTCTCGTATCTCAGTTCTCTCTCGTCCTCCTCTCGCTTCTTAACACTTCCTACGCAACCTACCCCTGCTATATATAACTCCATCTTTAGCTTTGGCGACTTTTTCATCACCCCACCGGCCGGTTCTCCGGTGGGCGACTAATCGTGGACCTCATTGGTTTATGCTCCTTCTACGATTGCTTCTTCTTCGTTACCATTTTTTTTCAAATTTTAACGAGCAATGGCTAATGAGCCGAGTGTTGCAGCGCAAGCAATGGAGTTGCCGCTCCCGCCTCCGTATCGAGCAGGGCCGAAAGCCAGGACCTGCGGCGAGGGGTGAATTTTGCCGTCGCTGGGCCTACAGCGACCGATGATAACTTCTTTGAGGAGAAGGGCATCGAGCGCCTATTGTCGAACAGCTCGTTGGGTACTCAGATTGAATGGTTCAAGCAACTGTTGCCTTCCCTCGGCCCCTTAAAAGTCAGGTGTGCATGCTTGCATGCCTCCTTAAAGAAGATTTGTCCAACAATTATATTACAAGTTATGATGCTGTTGGGCTGGGGCATGGGTTGGTCTGATATCATTAGTTTTTGAGCTTTTAAATTAGCTTTTATTTGTGCACCAATGCACATGACATTTCAAACTTTGTGACAATTCACTCTGTATTAGAAATTTTTCGTCACATCTCACACACATTCTTGTAGATTGTGATTAAATGTTTCAAGGTTCTCTTTTCCTGGTGGGAGAGATTGGAGGAGACGATTATAATTCCACATTCCTCTATGGAAAGCAAGTAGACGGGATAAAATGCTATATTCCTAGAGTAACATATATGCTATTAGCTAGCTAGGCAATCAAGGTAAGTTCAAACGATTACTCCATCTGTTATCTCTCTCCCTCCTCTCCCTTTTTTCTTCATTTTTTTTTTCATAGAGATCAGGAGGGATGTCCGACTTGGAGTAGAGGAAGACTGGCTGGTCTTAAGATGAGTAGTTTAACGCTACTCAAGATTCGGACTACCCCTGGTCTATGCTTGGAGGCAGTGGATTATAATTGATGTACACAAGATGGTAGAGAAGATGCAATGAACTGGTGCATACATGTTGCCCGAAGCAGAGCAATGCTGATTTGCATGATGGAGGCAAATTATTAGTACTCGTGACAGCGATAATGAAATATAGGAGATGGTTGATTCGCGATTGAAATCGAAATTGGAACGAAAATCAGAATCGGAATAGTCAAATCCTTCAAAATGCTTAGTTTGTGGTCATAATCGAAATCCGAATCGAAATGAAAATTTGAATCCATAAGGAAGAGTGAGGATTGAGTTTTAGATAGATTGGATCATTCCTATTTTACTCCGAAATCGGAATTGGAATGGGATTCCTTCCAACCAAACAGTTAGAATTGGAGTCATCCATTTTCATTCTGATTCTAGACTCCTATTCGCTCCACTCAAATACCTTCTATAATCTCATACAATGCCAATCATCAAAGAAAAAAAAAAAAAAACTTGCTAATAGATATCCAAAGATTAGCCTGACTAAGGTGGCTTACTGCTGGAAGATGGCCTTACAAGGCTTGTTGCAGGAACCGATTGCTGTTCCTCTCCGATTGCTATCCGTGGATACCTGTTCAAAAGGGAATAAGTAGGCCCTTCTCCCAGTATGCGTCGCTAGATATAGAGCGTCCTGGTGCGGATATGGCACTGTAGAAGTACAGTACAATCATGGATTGCTACGAACAACTATCAAATAAGGAGCCGCACACCATCTCACATATGGCATGGATTATTTGATGACCATCCATCTTCTCACTGTATTTTATGGTGCCACAAATGCACTATAAAGGATCCTGGCTGGATGATGCATCGGGTCGATAATTCTCCACATGCCTTATGCAGGGAATTAAAACATATGATCGGTGACACAGCCTCATAAACTTTGTTATAATACATTATATCATCTTTTGCATCCAGAGAACTTGGACGGGAATAAAAATGTCAGGACGCATTTTTCTTAGTCTATACACTTGCTATTGCATTCTTCATGAAGATTTTAATTAAAATAATTTATAGGAATATACAAATATGTGTTTGGATAAGACTGAGAGAAGGTTATGTTGGTAGAGCATACATCATAGCGTACGGTGCATCCATGGATGCCATCCATCATATGATGGACGGCTATGCATGATGTGCATCGCAGGATCCATAGATGCACCGCGCCTGACAATGCACGTGCGGCACCGTAGGATGCTGTGTATCTTTGGCCTATGCTTACGTGTAACCGTGTATCCTTTAATAGATGGCATTCACAAGTACACTGCACGAGTTCTTTTCCCAAATAATACGAAAAAAAATTTTTTTTACCAAAATATATTCAAACCAAACTTATTTACCAAACTGATGTGAGAGGGAAAAACGTCATTTTGAATGACGTTTTTTTCCCTGCCACGTCACCCCCCATTTCCACGGTGGCATTGTCCCAAAAAAAGGAAGAAACGCCATGTGGAATGGCGCTTTTAAAAACGTCATTCCAAATGGCGCTTTTAAAAATGCCATTTTTAATGGCATTTTCAAAATGGCATTTTCCAATTTTCCCACCCAAAAATAAAAGAAAAAATCGTGGGAAAATGGAAAATTTTTTTTTTTAAAATTTGAAATTAGTGAATAAATAAAAAATTTAAATTTTGATTGAATTTTAAAATATAAAGATTTGAATTTGTAATTCATTAAAAAAATTAATTTAGATTTTTTATTTCAAATTTTTTTAAAAGATGTCCAAAAAAATCTTAAGAAATTCAAAAAAAATTATCATAGAAAATAAAAAAAGAGAAAAAGATTCAAAAAATTTTTAAAAATAGGTTAAAAAAATTTTATAAAAATATAAAGAATTGAAAAAAAATAGAAATTGTAATTGTAATTGAAGAACAAAGTTTATAATTTTTAATTTTAAGAAATAAGAATTAAAATTGTAATTAAAATTAAAAATAATATTTTAAATAACTAAATTAATTTAAATATTATTATTTAAAAAATATTTTAAATAAAGAAAAAAAAGGGAGGAAAATTTAATTTGAATTAAATTTTGATCAAAAAATAAATCCAGTGTAAAAATGTGGAAAAAAAATTTTGTAAATTGAACTTTAGAAAAAATAATAATTTTTTAATTAAAGAAAAAGAATACGTAATAGAATGCTAAAAAGAAAAAAATAGAAGAAAAATGAAATTATAATTTAAAATGATAACTATTTTAAAATAAATAAAAAAAAGTATCATAGGAAAATAAAAAAATAATAATAAAATAAGAATTATAATTATAAATTTTAAAAAAAATTAATTTTAATTTAAATTAAAAATTATCATTTAAATTATTATTTTTATTTTTTAATTTAATTTATTTATTAATAGATTACAAATACATAATATAAAAAATTGTAAGAAAAGTAGATTTATATTTTTTAGTCGACCCCATGAATCGACTCATGGCTAAAAGAGTTTAACGGCACGCAAAATTTTTGACTGCGACACTCTGTGAATCGATCCCTTGACTTTCTTTCTGGTAATTTTTAATTTTTAAATTTTTTAAAAAGAGGAAGAGAGAGGAAGAGGGAGAGAGGAGGCAGCTCACCGTCGTGCTGTCGGAGAGACGCCGGAGAAGGGAGAAGAGGGAGAAAGAAGAAGAGGGAGAAGGAGAGAAGAAGGGGGGAAAGGAGAAAACGCCGTTTCCTTCGGTATTTTTTTATTCTTTTTCTTTTTTCTAAATTTTTTAAATTTTTTTTCATAATTTATTTAATTATTTATTTTAATTTATTAAATTTTTTAATGAGGATAGTAATTTGAATGATAATTTTTAATTTAAATTAAAGATAATTTTTTGTTTGAAATTATAATTTCTATTTTATTACCATTTTTTATCTTTTATTTACTTTTTTTATGATATATTTTTTAATTTAATTTGTAATTTTTATAATTTAAAAATATAATATTAGTTTTTTTTTATTTTTATGATATATTATGTATTCTTTTCCTTTACTTAAATTTGTAAAGGAAGAAGGAGAAGATCGAGAAGGGAGAAGGAGAAGGGAGAAGGAGGGGAAAAAGGGGTTTGGGGAGGGGAGAGAATGGCGTTTTCTCTTTTTTTTTATTTTTTATTTTTTTAATATCTTTACTTATCTATTTGTAATTTTTTAATAAATAAATTTAATTAAATAATAAAAATAATAATTTAAATGATATTTTCTAATTTAAATTAAAATTAGACATGCACAGTACATCGTAATTAGACATGTCTAATTTTTTTATTTTCTATGATAATTTTTTTTTAATTTCTTAAGATTTTTTTGGACATCTTTTAAAAAAAATTTGAAATAAAAAATCTAAATTAATTTTTTTAATGAATTACAAATTCAAATCTTTATATTTTAAAATTCAATCAAAATTAAAATTTTTAATTTATTTATTAATTTTAAATTTTAAAAAATAAAATTTTTCATTTTTTCACGATTTTTTTCTTTATTTTTGGGTGGGAAAATTGGAAAACGTCATTTTGAATGGCGTTTTTAAAAACGCCATTCAGAATGGCGTTTTTAAAAAGCGCCATTTGGAATGGCGTTTTTAAAAGCGCCATTCCAAATGGCGTTTATTCCTTTTTTTTTTTTTTTTTTTGGGACGATGCCACCGTGGAAATGGGGAGTGACGTGGCAGGGGGAAAAACGCCATTCAAAATGGCGTTTTTTGCTCTTACATCATTTTGGTAAATAAGTTTGGTTTGAATATATTTTGATAAAAAATTTTTTTTTTGTATTATTCGAGAAAAGAGCTCTATACTGCATCATGTGATGTCACACGTGCACCACAGGGGATTGGTGCTCATATCGCTAAACTTAGTGTCGGTGCTGAAGATTTGGACTAAAATTCATCATCGCAATGGATTATTGTTGGGTCACAGAAATTTTAGTTGGTTCAGATCCTTTCAGCTATAGGGTCTGCTTGAGAAATCCAACAGGAGTGGACCGTAAATGAGGGTTCAAGTTTGTGCGAGCTTGGCCCTTTCCGATTCCTTTTGCAGTTGCTGCATCAAAAGAAGGAAGCAAGCTGATGCTGTGCGATGGATATATTGATTAATACATCAAGCCTAGGGCGCACAACAGTAGAATAATAGGACCTACATCATTTTGCCCTCTGATGAATAATTCGAGAGAGAACTCTGTGCGGATGTAGAGTCGGAAATTCTTAGACTCCCATTTGATGAAAGGATTGCCCTGCTGGTGCTCTGGTAGTCTACGACTATAATCACCGCACGAATGTATGATGTAGTGGCAGGCCGGGTGTATCTATTAAACTTGAATTTTGACTAGCACTACGTGTATCATCTGCAATTAATTGCGTTGGTGCCCAATTTTGCTTGTTGATGTTACCAGTTAGCTAGTTTTGATTATTGTTTCTCCTTTCGTATCGGATTAAAAGTTTAAATTTATTTAAATTTAATTATAAATTTGATTACCATTTAAATGATCAATCTCGATAGACCGTTGCCGCAGCATCTCTCAATCCATATAAATTATGGATTAAATTCATTCTGATATTATTTACAATAATTTAAAATATTTTATTTAAAAAATTAATCAAAAAATATTATTTAAAATTTTTGATTTTTTTATGGATATTTAAATTTTATCTAATATATAATTAATATTGATTAAATATATATTGATCCTATCTAACAAGCTCAAAAGTCGAGCTGCCATGTGGAAAGGTTGAACGTGTGTGAGCCATCCCCTCACTCGTGGCTCGAAATGGGTAGAAAGTGCCAGGTCTATCTTCGTTTCAGTTCACCTGGTGAGAAAGCACCTCTTTTACAAATTGTCATGGGGCCCTCAGCATCGGATCCAGGATACCCCACCTAATGGCGAATAAGTGTAACCGTGCTGTACGCATCATCCTCATGAGTAGCGTTCCAACGTCAACCTAACCGGCAAGTAACCCGCGCTGTGCAGCAGATTTAAAAAAAAAAATTAATAAAAAATATATATAATAATAATATAAAATAATTAATAAATTTTAATTTTATATTTTTTATCTAAAAATTTATTACAATTTTATTTTTTCTTAAAAATATATTATTACCCAATGCAAAATTATATAATATATTTTAACAAAATCAGTCAATAAAATAATTTATTGATTATTCCTTGGAGATATCAAAGAAGTGTGGAAATATCTCATAAATACATATAAACAGTCCAAAAGAGAAAATAAATTCAAGTTAAAATTTTATCATTTAGTAGAAAAAAATATTATATAGCTATTTAAGAGAAAGTCTGAATATCTCCAATAATTTCTACATCACAAAAAAGATTTAATATATTCCCCACAATATTTGCATTCAAAAGGTTGGGAAAAAGATAGAGTCTATGCTGAATTTCTCCCACCGACAATTCGGCATTCATACAAAGCATTTCTTATATCTGTTAATCTCCTCTTGTAATGTATCGTAATCATTTTTCAAATCTCTATATTTATCGACAGTCAAATCATAAGTTCGTTTCAAGATTCTATGTCTGGCATCGAAATCATCATAACCTGTATTGATTCTTCAATACTAATATTTGTAGTATTCTTTATCTCCATAATTATGATCATCGACTTCAAATCCAAAATCATCTTTCTAAATTTTTATCACTTTTTCTGCCGCATCTTCTTCAGATTTAATCTGCACCCTCCTATCTGTCCTCATATCATCGTACGCTCAAATGGATCATCCTCATATTCTTCAACTGGTTTAAGAGCAATCTGAATATAGACTTTGAGAAAATCAGAATGCTGTAATTCGAAACCATATTACGGTGCTATAAGCTCTAATTTTTCCATGATTTTTTGCAGTATGATCTTTGGAGAAATTTTAATTAAGTTTATTTCTGCAATTACAATAAATATGAAATCAGTATTAAAATAATATATTATATCCAATTTTATCAAAATAAAATTAAATAAATTATAAAAAATAATAAAAAAATATACATTATTAAATTCAATCAAATCCTTATATGTATGTATGTGTGCATGTATGTATATGTGTGTATGAATGTATATCCAAATGCTTAATACAAAATCAAGTGAAACATTAAAAAAAAAAAGAAAACAAACCGACTGTTATAACATATTATCTAAAAAATTTATTATATAATATATTATTCAATAAAATATTTATTATATAATATATTATCTAAAAATTTTTATTATTTAATATTATTATATTTATACTTATTTATTATAAATATTTAGATTTTAAAAATAAATTGAAATGAAATCAGTTTCTGCATAACATTTCTATAGAAGCCTTTGCATAATAATAAAGAGGCGCATTGAACATCTATGCACAACGACCGCATAGATGTTCTATGCACCCATTAATTTAAATACCCACCCACCCTCTCTCTCTCTCGAACCTTCCACCGCTTCACCACCCCCTATCCCTCCCCCCTCCCACCCCCCCTACGACCACTCACCTCTCGATCTCTCATCCATCGCCGTTTGTTTCCTCTCCATCATTTTTCCTCCTACCCTCACCTCTGGCGCTTCTCCCAAACCCATCCCCTCTCCCTCTCCAGAAGCTTCCACCACTCCAAACCCTATACCAAAGAATAGTACCCTACAAGCCAATCGCATGAGGATACGAAGGGATTTTTCTTTATTTTCTTCCTATATATTTGCATGACATTAGTTATTTTTATTCATGAGGTATTGTGTTTTATCATTTACTGCATCATATTTTTATGATTATGATAAATCCTTTAGACTAGGGCAATAATTTTAGGATCATGATGAGATCATGCCAGTGAGATCTAAAATCTTGATAGCACCAATCTAAAATATTCTCAATCACTGGATCATTGAGTCAGAGATCGATGATGTCGATAAGACTGGTACATCCTATGTATGCTCGATGGAGATGATGGTTGATCTCACAATCACTTATATGGTGACATTAATACATAGATGTAGATGCTCATTAGAGAATGAGTTCACTGAACTAATTCGTAGGAAGAACATCTGATGGAGCCTTACAGTATGTCAACAGATGGTTTTCAGTGGGAGTGGTGCATGTGATCTTTTGACCTGAGATCACCATGGTATCTTGTGTATATGGACCCTTACTTTAGTTTATTCCCTAGCACACCACTTTGAGAAGTGTGTGGGATATTCTAAGTATGGCAAAGTATGCATGGAGGTTGTGAATGGTCAATAAAAAATCGATCACTCCTTTTAGGAGAAGAAAATATCCTATGTGATCTCATAGGATGATGACTCTGAGAGTCTTTGGCCAGAGTAAGGATGAACAGTAGAAAAGATTTCTACTGGTTCATCAACTGAGTCATCATTATTGGATCGAGATACATATGGATAGGTATTTGGGTTTGACATATTTTCATGTCTATGGTCTTTTCAGATTGTTGTGTGATCGAATAATTGAATTGTAAGGTAATTCACCACGGAAGGATAATTTTGATATTTTCATCAAATTTCAAATCTTTCGAGTAGTCATGACATGTTAGTAGACATCAATCTTGACTTATGGACTCATCAGAATTAAAAAAATTTAATTCAAGAATCAATTAGGAAGAGTCCTAGTTGATTGGGACTCTTGAGCTGGCCTAATCTAATCAGATTAGGATTACGTCGAGAGTCTGGATCCACTGCTAGCTAGATTTGAAACTCAATGGATCACACATAATAGAGATTTGGTATTGATTCAATCTATTTGGTTTTATTGTAAATCCAATGGATTAATTAAATTGCTAGCATATGAATCAACCCAAGTTTCTAATTGGGTTCAGTGCAAATGTATTTGTGCTAACTCTTTACTTGTTGTCTTGACCTAATGTAATTGAGTTTGAACCATCTAATTAATAGATGATTTATTTGATTTTTAATAGAAGAGTTCCATGTGAATAAACCTCCTCCACGCCATATCCACACACACAAAATATGTCACGCCCATTTAATTTATGATGTTAAGAAGGAAGAGTCATTCTTAATAAAGTCTCTTAATTTTCTTACATGTTTCACACGTCCCATTAATTTGTGTGCCATCAGATGGTGCCTTGGGATAATGTGGGCATGGAAGAGGAGGAGTCCTTCTCTAAAAAGGAACTCTATGCCAAATTTATTTGGAACGTCCCCTCTTTTTGTGCGAAGAAATGGAAGAGTCCATTTCATGTCAAACTCTTAATTCCTTTCAATATTTTCATGCATTCCTTTTAATTCCTCGTATCATGGGATGGCCCTTGGGATTGTGGGCGTAGATAAGGAGAAGTCCTTCTCTTGGAAGAAAATTGAACGTCACAAATTAAATGGATGCCACATATATACGTGATATACAGAAGAGTCTTAATTGTTAAGGACTCTTGAATTCTTCCGCCATTTCTTTTTCCACGCACCATAAGATGGCATTCAGATTTTTTCATGCAGAGAAAGAGTCCTTCTGTAGATGAAACACTTCTTATTTCATACCATTATGCTTTAGTTTCTATGCAAAAATTAATTTGGTGCATGTAATGAATAAGGGATGCCAAGAGTTGGCACCCCTTGGGAATTATGTGACATCCCTTCATACCTTATATAAGGAGAGCCTCATATGGGATAAAATCCATCCAAAATTGGTATTAGACGTGGGATTAGATAAAGAAAAGTTAAAAAAAATTTGAAGTGAAAAAAATAAGGAAAAGAGAGAGAAAAATAGAAAGTAAGAGAGAAAGAGAAAAAGGAAAGCATGAGATGCTTGTCCAAAAAATTAGATTGTTCATGTATTGAACTTATAATCTGATTTGTATGTGGTGAGATCTTTTGAGAAAAGGTTCCTAGAAAGGTCATAGTAGAGGTCTCGAAGGCATATAAGTATTGATGCAATCCATTCTTGTGAAGGACAATCGGCAGCGAGCTTACGAAGAAGGCTGCAGCACCATGACAAATTGGAAAGGGCCCTGATTAATCCTGTGTGGATCATCATTGGAGGACTTCTACTTTGGAGTCTCATGAAAATATCAAGATTGTCAGTTCATGATCTTCATAATGTTATATGACTTTTGATCTTCTTTTGTTATGCATGCTTATGTTATTTGATTGTAATCATCAAGGTGTTCCTAGGACTTTTGTGTTTCAGTAGTCTAGTTTAAATGTTAAAATTATTTTCAATTGTTGAATGTATGTAAAAAATTTTAAAATTTATATTCTGCTGCATCACTGAAACCCAACAGTGATATCAGAACCATCCTTGATTGATTCAATCAAATTTTATGTTACTTTTGTGATATGGATTAGATCCAGTTCAAACTATGTCAAAATCAGATTTTCGGATTGATGTTTACTCGATGTTCTTGATATATTTTTATTTATGATAAAGTATTATCAATCGATGTTCAAATCTTGGATATGAAATTCTATGATCTTTTGACTTGTGAGACAAGTTTAAGAGTAGATCCCATAATCTAATTTTCGATGGAATTAAAATCCAGTGCATGTGATGCACGGAGCCTTGGAATGCTACATATGGATATACATTGCCAAGACTTAGGGTTCTTACATTTGATGCATCTACCTAAGATCCAAGGGCCAACCACCATGTAATTGGGCACTTACCATTGTGGGTCGATCATCTTGATTGTTGCTCGAAGTATGTATGGAACCGAAAAAATTTGGTCATGAAAAGGAAGTATCAAGCATGGATTAAGATTTTTGCCAATGGATTTATTTAACTATAATTTATTAATCTAAAATATTTAAAATTAATAATTATATATTAAATCAAATTCATAGTTCTATTTTGATTAGAAATTATGTTTAATTTAGGTTAATCAAATTATCATTTACCTAATTGGATTAGGGTTTAAATCATAGTTGATCGAATCTATGCTAACCTAATTGGATTATAATTAACCTAAGAATTGGTCAACCCAACTCAAATGGATGATAAATGATTGATTTAAAATTTGAACTTTGGGTCAAGAGTTGAATTCGAATCAAAAATCCTAGTTGAGTCCTATGACCATAAATTTAAATATCTTTATTGACATGTGTATGAATGATATCACAATGAAAATAACATGAGTAGTTTGTTATAATGTTATAAAAATATATGATGTATAGTTATGGACTATGGAACATCCATGTGATGGATGTATGCATAAATATTTTTCTATTAACAGATTATATAAATGCATCTGCAAGAGTTACAATAGGGGCTGGATGCCTCTGATGCATTGTATTATCAGTTGAACCTTTCTTTTGTATGTTCCCAACTATTGATTGAGATTTTTACATGTTGATGCAAAATTATAGAAAAAAAATTATTTGAAAATAGATAAAAATTATTTCTTTTTATTTTTAAATAAAGATTAAGCATTCATGGTAGACTTCATGAAAATGAAGACTAGACAACCAGACAATTAGAGAGCGGAGGTACATTAAGAATGACCATAAGATGGTTCAATTTAGGATGCACCTAGGGTTAGACCCATATATCATCCTATGGCTCGGATGATCTTTCAAAAGTTCATAACCATTAGATTTTCTTTTTATGCTCTTACATACTGGTAGTTAGGAATTAGAATTTAAATTGCATATGATGCATGTATATGTTTTGGATGTGCATGAGACTTAAGTCTCTTATTTAAATAATATTAAGTCATAATGGTAAAGTGCTAAGAATACTACCCATGTCTTTCTTCATACTAAGCCAGTGTTATGTCAAGAACCATAGTAGGCTTGTTGTGCTATCTACAAGGCTTACTGTGGAGACTGATTTAATACTGTCTTGGTGCATAATGATGTTAATGATATTTAGCTCATACTAAGTCAATAGAGTATGTCAAAAACTGTAGTGAGTTTGTTGTGCTATCCACAAGACTTGCTATAGGATTTGATATGATGTTGATTTAGTGATGCTTATGGCATATTTTGGTAATGCTGCCTTATTATGCTATCTACAAAGATAGTATTATTCAGTTATGACCATATAGGATTGAAAAGTATGATTTAACTGAAATACTATAATTTATTGTACTATCCACAAGGCTATAAGTATTTTAAAGGCAAAAGTTATGTTGAAAGTTGCATGAGATGCAATTGGTAAAGAGTTATCTACCCTTGAACTCATAAGGCTTTTTATGAGGAATTGAGATCTCAACCTCACTAAAAAATTGGATGATTGATTTTTTATTTTCATATTTGAGGGCTATGAAATTTGTTAAAATAGTAAAAAATATAATTAGATAAAAATCTCATCTAAATTGTGCATATCATCATGAGTAGTCTTTTTTTTTTATGTTCTTATATACACATTTGTATCTTCACTATCACTGTATAGAATATTTTTAAATTGACCAAACTTCATATAATAGTTGAGAAAATGAAGGTAAAAAATATCTTCACTAAGGGTATCTAATTTCATCACAGTGAAAATGAGCATTAGAGATAAATTGTAGGAGTTGTCTTACAAATATGAAGCAGTAGCAGAATGTAAAAGTTATATTTACTAATGGTTTGTATATAATACAAACTAATTTATCATTGAGTGTCTCAGCTTCAGTACTTTGGATATGTGATACCTTATATAGGTTTTACTAATGTAAAGTATTGCTAAATCTATAAAGCTGAAGTGAGGTGACTACTTATCTTTTGGCACTGATGAATAGTCCATTCATGCTAAAGCTGTAGGAATTTATGTTACCTTCTAGCAAGATTTAGAAACTAGTAGATCATTGTAATATGTCTGAATTTATCAAAAATATTATTTTAAATCTTTACTATTGTAGCATAGTTTTGAAATTAATGTAAAGAGTAAAAGTTATTCTCATTCCGATAAATTTTAGGACTATGGCCTCATATTTCTGTCACTCAATGATGTTGTTTTTCATATTGATGGAAACAAGTAATGAGTATGTGATGATCACATATCTCTGGTATTGTCAAGTTGGCCATTTTTGTAAATCAAAATAAACAAGTAATACAAAGAAGAGTTCTTTGTCTGTATGATTTTAAATCATATAGAACTTGTAAATTTTATCTTATGGATAAAATGATCAAGATCCCATTTACTGAACATAGAAAAAGACATAAATAAATTATTAGATCTTGAACATATGGATATTCGAAGATTAATAATACCTCGACTCAGCGATGGATACTTCATATGAGATATGGTGTGTTCCTAAAATTTGCTTCATAGACTTATTATCTTATTCTGGAGAGATGTCCTAAAAGTTGCTATTGATGTTTTAAATTAGATATCATAAAAATCTGTTACTAGCACTCCATATGAGATATAAAGAAAGGATAAAAGGCAGGTTGCCCAACTTATGTGAAAAGAGTTAATGTACATAAGTTTTGTGCTGGATCAGATTTTGCATAAGTTTATAGATTATCCTAAAGAGTAGTATGTGATATTGCTTCTACCATCCTACGGGACAAAAGGAGTTTTGTTAGCAGGTATGCCATCTTTTAGGAAAAAAAATTTTTTTTTAAGAAGGGGTCAGTGGGAGGATAATTGAACTTGAGAAGTTTGAACTATTCTAACTTGTGGAGTGTCCACAAGTTGATCCTCAATCAAATATTCTCATTGATAAGGTACAATCATGACATACACCTCCTCAGCGAAGGTCAATTTGAGTACGTAATGTACCACTCAAATATGAGTTTGTCATTGAGAATGACGATACACTATACATTATTGTGAATGATATTTTCTTGACTTATTTGGAGATAGTCATGAGTAGAGACTGACAAATAGCTTGAAACTATGACATCCGAATCGAACTCCTTGTACATCATCCAAGTATGAACTATGGTTGAAGCACCTACGAGTATGACCCAACAGGTTGTCAACAGAGACATCAATCCGGATTTTTGCTATTGCCACACGCCATCTGGAGAATTTGCTTCTAGTGGGAGATAAATGCTGTTGGGTATAAAATACCCACAGCCGAAGTCCTCAGCGGAATCGACTACATGACAACTCCGCCCGGACTCCTACGGGAGCCGGGCTCCACCGACAACTCCGACCTCAAGACAACTCCGCCCGGACTCCTACGGGAGCCGGGCTCTGCCGACAACTCCGACCTCAAGACAACTCCGCCCGGACTCCTACGGGAGCCAGGCTCCGCCGACAACTCCGACCTCAAGACAACTTCGCCCGGACTCCTACGGGAGCCGGGCTCCACCGACAACTCCGACCTCAAGTGGACTCCGCTCGGACTCCTACGGGAGTCGGGCTCCGCCGCCGACATCAATAGCAGGTAGACTCCGCCCGAACTCCTACGGGAGTCGGGCTCCGTCCTCAACATCAGCTGCTGGTAAGCCTTGTCCGGACTCCTACGGGAGCCGGACTCCTACGGGAGCCAGACTCCGCCTTTAACTTTAAATTGCAGGGAGACTCCGTCCGGACTCCTACGAGAGTCGGGCTTCATCCTCGACTCCAACGGCTGCAGACAGACTTTGTCCGGACTCCTACGGGAGCCGGATTCCGCCAACGACTTCAACAGCAGGTAGACTCCGCCCGAACTCCTACGGGAGTCGGGCTCCATCCTCAACATCAGCTGCTGGTAAGCCTTGTCCGGACTCCTACGGGAGCCGGACTCCACCTTTAACTTTAAATTGCAGGGAGACTCTGCCCGGACTCCTACGGGAGCCGGGCTTCATCCTCGACTCCAACGGCTGCAGACAGACTTTGTCCGGACTCCTACGGGAGTCGGATTCCGCCAACGACTTCAACAGCAGGTAGACTCCGCCCGAACTCCTACGGGAGTCGGGCTCCATCCTCAACATCAGCTGCTGGTAAGCCTTGTCCGGACTCCTACGGGAGCCGGACTCCGCCTTTAACTTTAAATTGCAGGGAGACTCCGCCCGGACTCCTACGGGAGCCGGGCTTCATCTTCGACTCCAACGGCTGCAGACAGACTTTGTCCGGACTTCTACGGGATCCAGATTCTGCCAACGACTTCAACAGCAGGTAGACTCCGCCAGAACTCCTACGGGAGTCGGGCTCCGTCCTCAACATCAACTGCTGGTAAGCCTTGTCCGGACTCCTACGGGAGTCGGACTCCGTCTTTAACATTAAATTGCAGGAAGACTCCGCCCGGACTCCTACGAGAGCCGGGCTTCATCCTCGACCCCTACAGCTGCAAGACAGACTTCGTTCGGACTCCTACGGGAGCCGAACTCCGTCACTAGCCCCGGCCACTGTCGAGCTTCGGCCAATGGATCTACATTCTCAGGCTGTATCAACGGCCATGATTCTGCTCCACTCATTGCGGCAGACCTTACGCGACTTCATTATTCTCTGACAGGCTGTATCAACGGTCATGATTCTGCTCCACTCATTGCGGCAGACCCTACGCGACTCCATTATTCTCTGACAGGCTGTATCAACGGCCATGATTCTGCTCCACTCCCTGCGGCGGGCGCCGCGTGACTCCACTGCCTGTAACAGATTCCACATGGCGAGCTACAGCGATAGCCACGACTCCGCTCCACTACTCTTCGCAGTAAATTCCTCTTGACTGTGGGCAGCCCACTACCTGGCGGTTACAAACGTCGCCATCGATCCATTACCTCCCCCGTCTATAAAAGGGGGACCCAGATACGTTATTCGATAAGCTCATTTCTTATCTCAAAACTCTGCTAAATTCTCCGTTCGAGCACTCCATTCTTGTTGAGGCAGAGAACTGACTTGAGCGTCGGAGGGTCTTGCCGGAGCAACCCCACCTCTGGTTTAGACTTCCTTTGCAGGTCCCGGCGGCGACCGCGGCTTCCCCAACTCCAGCTTCTCCGGCGCAAGCAGATTTTTGCACCAACAGGATTGGCGCTAGAGAAAGGGGCTGAACCCTCGCAGTACCCTTGTTCTTAAAGGAGTGTTCAACGGAGCCGCCTCCGATCGTCTCTCCGACATCCACTCCTAATTTTCCCCCGCGAGATCCACGCTCGATGCCTCCGTGCAAGGCATCCACACGACGGTCCACAGCCTCCGCGGCCAGATCTCAGGCTCCGACCTCCCCTCCTGTTTCCCAGCCTCCTCCTCCTCCTCCGGCGGCGGCGGTCGGCGTGGAGCAATTTGACTTGCTGGCACAGCAGGTCAGAGGCCTCATCGAAGCTGTGCAAGCCATGCAGCAACAGCAACCGCAGGCGTCGGCGCACCCGGAAAGGGCATCTCCGGAATGTCAGAACCCGACGGTGGGGCGGGCCACCTGGGCCAGCCGCCCCATCCTTCCCGGGAAAACAAATCTGAGAGTAGAGAGCCCTCAATCGGACCACGACTCCACCCCTGGAAGATCCCTGCCCCCGCTCTGTCAGAGGACCCTCGAGACTCGAAGTCGAGAGGATTTCTTGGACCGGAGGCTCCAGGAGATGAACCGACGGATTGAAGAACTCCGCCACGCGCCCCCCGCTCATGGTGAGGATATTTGTACTGACCCTCCCTTCTCTCAAATGATCATGCAGGAACCGATCCCGCCAAACTTCAAGCTTCCCCAGTTCGAAAGCTACGATGGGACTTCAGACCTGGTTGATCATCTGGAGGCCTTCCGGACGATGATGCTGCTTCACGGCGCTCCTGACGCCATCTTATGCCGGGCTTTCCCATCTACTTTGAAGGCAGTAGTGAGGAACTGGTACTCGGTTTTGAAGCCGGGTACCATCTTTTCCTTCAATCAAATGAGCCACCAATTTGTGGCCCATTTTGTCAGCAGCCGGTGCCCCCGGAAGGGTTCGGAGTCCCTCATCAACATCAAGCAGAGGGAAGGGGAGTCCATACGGGCCTACGTCAACCACTTTAACATCGCGGCGTTGGAGGTCCGGAACTTGGACCAATCAGTTGCCATGGCCGCTCTGAAAGGTGGCCTTCAAAAGAATGATCTTTTGTTCTCCCTGAAGAAGAAGTACCCCAGGGATTTTGCCGATTTACTGGCTCGGGCTGAAGGACATGCCCGAGCGAAAGAAGCCTTCAAAATGAAGGACGAAGAGACAGCAAGGGAGCGGCAAGCGGGAGATTCGAGTAAGCCCGCAGTTGAGAAAAGGCCAAAGGAAGCCCGGCCGCGTTCCCGATCCCCTCCTGGACATAAGCGCGTCCATACTCCACCCCGGGCACGCAGGCAGAGAAGCCCGGACAGCGGGGTTCGGCGGGGCTCCCCACCAGGGAGATTTCGCAACTACGCCCCCCTCAACGCCTCGAAGGTCCGGTTCTTTTAGACCGGATGGGGGGAGAGGCCTTACAACGCCCATATGTGCCCCCACAGCCCTGTTAGGGACAGGAGGAGAACCTCGCCCTAACTTGAGCAAAGTCGAAGGTCCGGTTCTTTTAGACCGGATGGGGGGAGAGGCCTTACAACGCCCATATGTGCCCCCACAGCCCTGTTAGGGACAGGAGGAGAACCTCGCCCTAACTTGAGCAAAGTCGAAGATCCGATTCTTTTAGACCAAATGGGGGGAGAGGCCTTACAATGCCCATATGTGCCCCCACAGCCCTGTTAGGGACAGGAGGAGAACTTCGCCTTAACTTGAGCAAAGTCGAAGGCCCGGTTCTTTTAGACCGGATGGGGGGAGAGGTCTTACAATGCCCATATGTGCCCCCACAGCCCTGTTAGGGACAGGAGGAGAACCTCGCCCTAACTTGAGCAAAGTCAAAGGCCCGGTTCATTTAGACCGGATGGGGGGAGAGGCCTTACAACGCCCATATGCGCCCCCACAGCCATGTCAAGAACAGGAGGAGAACCTCGTCCTGACATGAGCAAAGTCAAAAGCCCAGTTCTTTTAGACCGGATGGGGGAAGAGGCCTTACAGCGCCCTAACACGCCCTCGCAGCCCAGCCAGGAACAGAAGGAGAACCTCGCCCTGGCTCAAATAAAGGGGAAGGCTCGGACTCCTACGGGAGTCGGGTTCCGTCCATGATGCCAAAAAAAAAAAAAAAAAAAAAACTTCGCCCGGGCTCCTACGGGAGCCGGATTCCGTCCACGACGCCCAGGAAAACTTCACCCGGACTCCTACGGGAGCCGGGCTCCATCACCGACATCAGCTACAGGACAACCCTGCCCGGACTCCTACGGGAGCCGGGCTCCGCTGACAACAGCAATAGCCGATAGGCCTTGTCCGGACTCCTACGGGATCCGGACTTCGCCTTTAATCTTGATTGCAGGAAGACTTTGCCCTGACTCCTACGAGAGCTGGGCTTCGCCCATAACTCTAACTTCAAGAGGGATTCTCCGTTCGGGCTCCCACGGGAGCCGAACTTAGCCTCGACTTCAGCGGAGAAAAACTCTAAGCAAAAAAGGAAGGCAATGGATCGCAACAGCGATGATCGGAAAGCAAACAGCGCACGAGGGCAACGGGAGCTCGGATCCCCGAATTCAAGCCCCAGGAAGGACCCCGGGCCCAAATGGCCCCGAGCGAACCTGCAGCCGTTAACGGAATAACAACTGGGTATCTTTGAACAGCGTAAAAGTCAAAAAGGAGCTCGACAAATAACAACCCTACGCGAATAAAAGAGGTCATCGATGACCTTGGGACGACGTGAAAAAGAAAAGAAGAAAAGAAGGAAGAAAGAGGAAAGGAAAATGAAGAAGTTCGACAGACAACTATTCAATACAAGATGCAGACAAGGTAACCAAATCTTCTTTTCATTTAACAAGATATACGTTACAGGACCCGGTGGGTCAAGAAAAAGATATACATCATCGCAAGCCTCGCGAGCACGGCTTGGAAGGGGTATACCGAAGGCCGCTCCGAGCTGCAAACTCCTCTTCCCGTCTCTGTCCTTCTCAACCACGTTCTCCAGTGCATGTAACGGACCTATCAGCTCTCGCCCCACCTCGCTTCGCTCCATCTCCGAAATCCCGACCCTAGGGGGAAAAGGGTGGGATAGATCCCTGGGGGCGGTAAGGGCAACGGCGGCAGTGATGAAGACCTATTTCAAGAAGAACCGGAGTCACCTTGGATGCAGCGGTGATGCCAGAGATACACTCCATCTCCGAATGTTCCACGACAGCCGCCACCCAAAATGCTCCGGCAAGGTCGGCATGCGCTACTTCCACCATCCCCGCAACAAGTTCAACGCCCCACCATCCCCGCAACAAGTTCAACGCCCCACCGCCACCCAAACTGCCCCACCGTCAACGCCGACCGCTTCTGGTCCCTCGGCCCCGACGGTATCAAGGATCCCGCCATAGCTCGTGACGACAGCTCTGCCCTCTTGACCGGTATCACCCCGCCTTGCTGCTCCAAAATTCTCGGGCAGAATAACTTCACCGACTGCCCCCGTTATTAAACCCCTGTTATTGAAGAAATTCTTCCTTCAGCCCCCTTTAAAGCGACGGAGATTCTCACCGGCCGCCATTCTCCTCCTCTCCTTCCTCCAAGCCCTAAACATCCCTTCAAGAATGACTTCCGGGGTAGAGGACATGGCGTGAAAACTCTCGGAGAAGAATTGGGGAGCTGAAGAAGGCAAGGGCTGGTGCGAGGGGAGTAGCTGAGTAGCTAAGCTCTCGGGCAAAAGAAAGGCACCATCCTATCGGCAGAATGAAGCCACGAAGGGAGATTAGGGGGTTTAAATAGCCGACGGATCCTAGCGCAGTTATGGCGGCGGGTGTTCCTGGGCCAACTGGTGCGTGCCACGTGTCCTGCATGTCCCCCTCATCGCTATCGAGGGTTGACCGCTCACAAATTTCCATAGCACGACGCTTGGGATCGCATTCCGACGGAGGTTCCGAAAAGACTCTTCAGGTCACCTTCACCGGAAAACGGGCTCTGACGTGCGCATATTTAATGCCAAAATATCTGGGGGCGGCGGAGCGCAGGATTTGAAGGGACGGCTTCGGCTGTGCCCGTCTCTCTTTATACTTCCCTCGATTGAAATTCAAACTTGGAAGTAGGGGGACTGGTGTTGGGTATAAAATATCCACAGTCGAAGTCCTCAACGGAATCGACTACATGACAACTCCGCCCGGACTCCTACGGGAGCCGGGCTCCGCCGACAACTCCGACCTCAAGACAACTCCGCCCGGACTCCTACGGGAGCCGGGCTCCACCGACAACTCCGACCTCAAGACAACTCCGCCCGGACTCCTACGGGAGCCGGGCTCCACCGCCGACATCAACAGCAGGTAGACTCCGCCCGAACTCCTACGAGAGTCGGGCTCCGTCCTCAACATCAGCTGCTGGTAAGCCTTGTCCGGACTCCTACAGGAGCCAGACTCCGCCTTTAACTTTAAATTACAGGGAGACTCCGTTCGGACTCCTATGGGAGCCGGGCTTCATCCTCGACTCCAACGGCTGCAGACAGACTTTGTCCGGACTCCTACAGGAGCCGGATTCCGCCAACGACTTCAACAGCAGGTAGACTCTGCCCGAACTCCTACGGGAGTCGGGCTCCGTCCTCAACATCAGCTGCTGGTAAGCCTTGTCCGGACTCCTACGGGAGCCGGACTCCGCCTTTAACTTTAAATTGCAGGGAGACTCCGCCCGGACTCCTACGGGAGCCGGGCTTCATCCTCGACTCCAACGGCTGCACACAGACTTTGTCCGGACTCCTACGGGAGTCGAATTTCGCCAACGACTTCAACAGCAGGTAGACTCCGCCCGAACTCCTACGGGAGTCAGGCTCCATCTTCAACATCAGCTGCTGGTAAGCCTTGTCCGGACTCCTACGGGAGCCAGACTCCGCCTTTAACTTTAAATTGCAGGGAGACTCCGCCCGGACTCCTACGGGAGCTGGGCTTCATCCTCGACTCCAACGGCTGCATACAGACTTTGTCCGGACTCCTACGGGAGCCGGATTCCGCCAACGACTTCAACAGCAGGTAGACTCCGCCCGAACTCCTACGGGAGACGGGCTCCGTCCTCAACATCAACTGCTGGTAAGCCTTGTCCGGACTCCTACGGGAGCCGGACTCCGCCTTTAACTTTAAATTGCAGGAAGACTCCGCCCGGACTCCTACGAGAGCCGGGCTTCATCCTCGACCCCTACGGCTGCAAGACAGACTTTGTCCGGACTCCTACGGGAGCTGAACTCCGTCACCAGCCCCGGCCACTGTCGAGCTTCGGCCGATGGATCTACATTTCCAGGCTGTATCAACGGCCATGATTCTGCTCCACTCATTGCGGCAGACCTTACGTGACTTCATTATTCTCTGACAGGCTGTATCAACGGCCATGATTCTGCTCCACTCATTGCGGCAGATCCTACGCGACTCCATTATTCTCTGACAGGCTGTATCAACGGCCATGATTCTGCTCCACTCCCTGCGGCGGGCGCCGCGTGACTCCACTGCCTGTAACAGATTCCACATGGCGAGCTACGGCGATAGCCACGACTCCGTCCACTACTCTTCGCAGTAAATTCCTCTTGACTGTGGGCGGCCCACTACCTGGCGGTTACAAACATCGCCATCGATCCATTACCTCCCCCGCCTATAAAAGGGGGACCCAGATACGTTATTCGATAAGCTCATTTCTTATCTCAAAACTCTGCTAAATTCTCCGTTCGAGCACTCCATTCTTGTTGAGGCAGAGAACTGACTTGAGCATCGGAGGGTCTTGCCGGAGCAACCCCACCTCCGGTTTAGACTTCCTTTGCAGGTCCCGGCGGCGACCGCGGCTTCCCCAACTCTAGCTTCTCCGGCGCAAGCAGATTTTTGCACCAACAAATGCATTTATGGGTTCAAGCAGGTATTGAAGAGCAGGTACTTCTATTTTTAATGAGATAGTCAAAATATTTGACTTTATCAAATATAGATGAACTATGTGTATGTGCAAGAAGATAAGTGAAAATCCCACTAACTTCTTGGTTATATATATGGGTGACATACAGTATATTAAAAAGATAGTCCTGATATTACACTCGATTAATGATATTCTTATCACAAAAATTTTCATGAAAAAAGACTTGGGTTAAGCATTCAATATACCGAGCATCTATAGGGATAGATGTAAATGGATGCTAGGCTTATCCTAGTCTAGGTATATGAAATTTATGTTGAAGGTGTTCAATATGAATGGGTGTAAAGGAGTTTACTTATCCATATATTCAATGTATCTAGCCTGATGTGATTTATACTTTTTGTATAATCATTGATTTCAGACAGATCCATGATAGGATCTTTTGAAAATCATGAAAAGTATTTTCAAAGTACTTGAGAAGTACTAGAGAGATAGTGAATTAGAAAATTTTTTGCAGCAAACTGTATTTGACTAAGTTAATTGCTGTTAGTAAAGATTGCTAAGGACAGTCACCTGATGAAAGGGTTCATCACTAAGTTGGGTGTAATTTTATCAAAAATCCACGTACATCCTATGGCACTTTCACCTCATTCATGATTTAATCATAAATGAGTTTATGTAAAGAACAATATAATAGCATCAGTTCACTAAGCCTAACACAGCAGCAATGTGTTCGCCATCCTGATTGCATGAGCATCAAGTATAGGGGCGATTGATTTTAGTGCAAGTGGGAGATTGAAAGAATAGTGCTCAATAAGCCAATCGCATGGAGATGCGAAGAAACTTTTTTTTTATTTTTTTTCTACTTATTTGCATGACATTAGTTATTTTTATTCATGAGGTACTGTATTTTATCATTTGCTGCATCATATTTTTATGATTACGATAAATCTCATGGATTAAGATAATGATTTTAGGGCCATGATGAGATCATGTCAGTGAGACTTAAAATCTTGATAGCTCCATCTAAAATATTCTCAATCATTGGATCATCGAGTCGGAGATCGATGATGCCGGTAAGACTGATACATCCTATGTATGCTCGATGGAGAGGGTAGTTGATCTCATAATTACTTGTGTGATGACACTAATACAAAGATGTAGGTGCTCATTAGAGAATGAGTTCACTGAACTAATCCACAGAAAGAACATTTAATAGAGCCTTACAGCATATCAACGATGGTTCTTTAGTGGGAGTGGTGCATGTGATCTTTTGACCTGAGATCATCATGGTACCTTGTGTACATAGATCTTTACTTTGGTTTATTCTCTAGCACATCACTTTGAGATATGTGTGGGATATTCTGGATATGGCGAAATATGAATGAAAGTTGTTAGTGGTCAATAAAGAATCGGTCATTCTTTGTAGGAGGAGAGAACATCCTATGTGATCTCATAAGATGATGACTCTGAGAGTTTCTAGCTAGAACAAAGATGAACAGTAAAAAAATTTTTTGCTGATTCATCAATCAAGTCATCATAATTGGATCGAGATATATATGGATAGGTACTTGAGTTTGACATGTTTCTATGCCTATGATTTTTTCGAGATGTTGTGTAATCAAAGGATTGAATTGCATGATAACTCATCATGGAAGGATAATTTTGATATTTTTATCAAATTTTAAATCTTTCAGATAGTCAAGATACGTTGCTAGATGTCAATCTTGACTTGTGGACTCATCATAATTAAAAAAGTTTAATTCAAGAATCAATTAGAAAGAGTCCTAGTTGATTGGGACTCTTGAGCTAACCTAATCTAATCGGATTAGGGTTACGTTGAGAGTCTGGATCCACTGCTGGCTAGATTTGGAATCCAATGGATCACACACAATAAGAATTTGATCTTGATCCAATTTATTTGAATTTATTGTTAATCTAATAGGTTAATTGAATTGTTAGCATATGAATTAAACCAAGTTTCCAATTGGGTTCAGTGCAAATGTGTTTGTGCTAACTCTTTACTTGTTATCTTGATCTAATGTGATTGAGTTTGAACCATCTAATTATTAAATGGTTTATAATTTTTAATAGAAGAGTTTCATATGAATAAATCTCCTCCATGCCATATCCACATGCACAAAATATGTCACACCCATTTAATTTATGGCGTTAAGAAGGAAGAGTCCTTCTTAATAAAGTCTCTTAATTTTTTTACAAATTTTACACGTCCCATTAATTTGTACGCCATTAGATGGTGCCTTAGGATAATGTGGGTGTGAAAGAGGAGAAGGAGTCCTTCTCTGAGAAGGAACTCCATGCCAAATTTATTTGGGACGTCCCCTCTTTTTGTGTGAAGAAATGGAAGAGTCCATTTCATGTCAAACTCTTAATTCCTTCCATTATTTCCACACATTCCTTTTAATTCCTCATGTCATGGGATGGCCCTTGAGATTGTGGGTGCAGATAAGAAGGAGAAGTCCTTCTCTTGGAAGGAAATTGAGCATCACAAATTAAATGGATTCCACATATATACGTGACATATAGAAGAGTCTTAATTGTTAAGGACTCTTGAATTCTTCTGCCATTTCCTTTTCCACGTATCATAAGATGGCATTCTGATTTTTTTATGTAGAGAAAGAGTCCTTCTATAGATGAAACACTTCTTATTCCACACTATTATGTTTTTGTTTCGATGCAAAAATTAATTTGGTGCGTGTAATGAATAAGGGACACCAAGAGTTGGCACCCCTTGGAAATTATGTGGCACCCCTTCATACCTTATATAAGGGGTGCCCCATATGGGATAAAATTCATCTAAAATTGGCATTAGATGTGGGATTAGATGAGGAAAAGTCAAAAAAAAATTGAAGTGAAAAAGACAAAGAAAAGAGAGAGAAAAATAGAAAGGAAGAGAGAGAGAAAAAGGAAAGCATGAGATGCTTGTCCAAAAAATCAGATTGTTCATATGTTGAACTTATAATTTGATTTGTGTGTGGTGAGATCTTTTGAGAAAAAATTTTTAGAGAGATCATTGTGGAGGTCTCAAAGGCATACCAGTATTGGTGCAACCCGTTCTTGCAAAGGATGAACGGCAGCGAGCTTGTTAAGAAGGCTGCAGTACCATGACGAATTGGAAAGAACCCTGATCAATCCTGTATGGATCACCATTGGAGGACTTCTACTTTAGAATCTCGTGAAGATATCAAGATTGCCAATTCATGATCTTCATGGTGGTATATGACTTCTGATCTTCTCTTGTTATGCATGTTTGTGTTATTTGATTGTAATCATCAAGGTGTTCCTAGGACTTTTATGTTCTGGTAGTCTAGTTTAAATGTTAAACTTATTTTCAATTGTTGAATGTATGTAAAAAAATTTAAAATTTATATTCTACTATATCACTGAAATCCAACACTCCCAACTCCCCCTCCCTGATGGCCACTCACATCCTGATCTCTCATCTGCCCCCGTTTGTCTCCTCTCCATTGCTCACCTCCGCCGCTCCTCCTCCTGCCCTCCCCACCCCATCCCCCCTCTCTCTCCAGAAGCTTCCGCCAATCCAAACCCCAACTCCCACTCCCCAACCCCCCTATCCCGATGGCCACTCGCATCTTGATCCCTCACCCACTACCATTCATCCCCTCTATGCCGCTTCTTTTCTGCCCTCACCTTCGGCGCTCCTCCACACCTCTGACGCTCCTTTCCACCATCGCTATCGGCTGGAGCCCCCACTATGTGTCGATTCTAACTACCAAGGACTCGCACTGAAGGTGCTGAAATCCACAGCCTTAGATCCATCCCTCACTATGCCATTGAGGAAGGCTGCCATCTGCAAGTTGTGCCGGTGCTGGTTTGCCGTCATCGGTACTATATTTTTTTCTATTTCTTTCCTCATCCGTCGATCCATCCCCCAAACCCCCTTTTTTTTCTTCTCTCCTTTTCCCTCCCTTCTTCCTCTCCCAGCCCTCACCTCATCTTCCCCACACCCGCAACCCCAACCCGATCCATCCCCCCAACCCTTTTTTTGTTTTCCTTTTTTTCTTTTCCCTCACTTTTTCCTCTCCCAGCCTTCACCTCGTTGATCCCTCACTTCTTCCTCTCCCTTTTTTTATCCTTACTATCCCTATCTCTGTTCTTTTCCAGGCACCTCCGTCACCACTCCCATCTCCAAAACCCCAATCATAGCCCTAGCCAAAGCCCCCATGCTAACCCTAATCCTTTCAAAACCCCATCCCCTTCTAAACCCTAATCCTAATTTGGATCCTATGCATCCCCCCTCGTCATTTCCATCTTCAAAATCTCAAATCTTAGCCCTAACCCAAAACCCGATACCGATCCTATCCCTCCCAACCGCCATCCCCATCTGAACCCTAACCCTAATTTGGGCCCTACTCATTCCAACCCTAATCCTCAAACATCCCGATGCCTCCCTTCAAAACCCTAACCCATCACCAGCACTACCCTCTTCAACCAAACCCTAATCCTTTCCCACACCGACTGTTAATCCATCTACCGACACCCTGATTCTACTATCCTAGATGTTTGCCGCACGCGGCCCTCAACATCCTTCGATGTTTCTTCTCCATCGACTAGACCCTAACCTAAACCCTAACTCAGGCACCCTAATGTCAATGCCTATCGGGATCTAACCCTAACCGTAAGCCCGAACCGAACCCTAAACCCTGACTCTCAGCCCATTGTGAATCCTATCCAAAAAATTTAGCTCAACCCAACCATCATCCCAAATTGGCCTACCTGATGCCAACTATGAATAGGAACAAACTTGACCATGAGCCCAGATCAGACCCGATCAAAAAATGCAGGCTGACCCAACCACCAATCTAACCCCAAGCTACTTGCTCTTGACCTCGATTAGGATCCTAACCTTGACCCTAAATATTCCAACCCCAATCCAATCAATCCAATAACCAATAAACCATCACCTGATAGCCCAATAACCCAATAAATCATGATCCGATAGCCCAAACCCATGGAAAAAATTAGGTTCTTCGGACTGAACCCGTTTTCAAATTTGCCCTATCTATCCGGACCCATTCAGTCGATCTATCCGAACCCGTGATCCGATCTGTCTGAACCTGTGATCAGATCTGGGGGGAAAAAGTGATCGGAGGGGGGGGGGCTAAAGTCCAGCAACCATCCCGACCCCTACCATCCTTTCCTCAATGTCACTATGGATGCCTAGTAAAGCACCATCCAAGGTAATTTCTGAAAATTGAAGGCTGCTGTAGGTAGCAAACTTTCCAACCCAGGATCAACAGTGATTTTCATAACCACATTGATCATGATGATCTTTTACCCAGATGATGTGGTAGGGGAACAAGAAGGTTGGAACAAGAAGGTTGCCAAATGATGCAACAACCCCCCTTGCTCTGATGGTAAAAGGTAAATGAGGTACCCCTTGCTCTGGAAGAGGAAGGCTGCCACAACAACCATCCATTGCTCCGATGATATTAAAAAAAAAAAAAACTTATCGAATCCTCCCTTCTTCCTCAGATGATGTAATAAGGGGTTTGGATGGCTGCAGCACATCTGTAGCAACCACCTCAATTAGTCTGATGAGATTATAGAATGTGAGGATATAGATCTATTGTATGTTAAAAAAAACTCACCATTAAAAATCTTCTTCCACGCACAGTTGCCTCCTATCATTTTGGAAGAGAGGATATATATATATATATATAGATCCTCTCTATCTTCCTCAGATGACCAGTCCCCTCCATCATCTCTCTCCATGACTCTCCGGAACTCTCCATCAGCCTGCTAAATCGACCTATTGTTCTTTCCAACCATCTATTATCCAGCAGTCTGGATCTACAATTCAAGTGGAATCATCGGAAGTCCTGTCTCCCTCTTGAACTGCTCTCTGTGGCCCAGTAAGTGGGTTCTGCCACCGTGTAAGTAGATTTTAAGCACCTGATTTTGGCATAATTTTTTTATTTTAATATATTAGTCATTAATTGAATCAGATGGCATACCCACCCCCCCCCCCCGACGGCCAATATTATTAATATGAATTTGTTGGAATTTGACGGCAGATAGGATCAGCAAGTTGCCTCTGCCACCAGCATGCGAATTTGACTATTGTTTTTATCATTTTATTTTCATTGTATGATATTTTAAATATTATCCTCATTCTCTATTTTTGGCTCATTTATTATTTCATATTTTAAATATTATCATCAGATGGCAGGCAGAATCGGTAATTTGCCTCTGCCACCGGTATGCGAATATGACTATTTTTTTATTAATATTATCTTCATTCCCTATTTTGGGCTCATTTATTGTTTGATATTTTAAATATTATCCCCAAGCAATAGCATCTATCATTTTAAGTGTAAAATAAAAGAATTATTAGATGGTTGACATGTGGCAGACGGGTGGGACAACGCATGAAATGCTGGATATGTGATACTTGTCGTATTGAAAAAGCACTGACTTCTCCTTTAATGTATTGTATAGATATCAATAGATTTGAGAGAATTATGCCTTTGATATTATCATTATTTGGACCCGTGAAGTCACCTTACTTCTTTTTTCTAACAAAAAAGAAAAAGAAACTTTTTTTTTTGAGTAATGAGAACATGAGAATGCACATGCAGCACAAAGTTGCCGGATTGGGGTGGATCTTCAGAAATAATAATCAACATGACACAGCATCTTGCTTAGTGTGAAATGAGGTTGATCTAATGAGTTTCTGAGACTCCTTTGCTGCGTCTGAAGCAGTTTAGAGGACTCTTTTCATTTCTTAAAAGTCCTCGTCCTCGAAATTTGTCAAGATTAACTTTGATGCTAGTGTCAGAGATGGCAGGGATGATGCGAACTATATTATTCAGAGCTCGAATGCTAGAGTTTTGGCTGCTGGAAGATCTCATATCTTCAACCCATCTGTTCCTCGGGTGGAGCTCTATGCTGCTTGGGTGGACATTATCTATGCGAGACATGAGCTGCGAGCTGACAGGGTTTTCGTCGAAGATGACTTGGCCACGATCATCGACTGGATTCAGAATGAGGTGAAGCACCTGGAAACCTATCCACCGCTCTATGATATCTGGAGGTCCCTTCGTCACACCACCGTATTGTCTGTCCGACGCGTATTTTGGGAGACGAACAATGCCACGGATTGGGCTGCCTCTTTTATTGTCGAGCACACCAGAGATTGGACCTGGCATGAAGGCGATGACTGCCCTTGGGCCTTGCGTAATATTTTGTACTTTGATTCTCTAGGCTGCACTCTTATTAGAATAGTGTGATCGCCTACTTGTATAAAAAAAAAAGAAAAAAAAGGAGACAGGTTGATCCCTGTGGTGGCACCCCTCTGTCTACAATTCTACTACAATTCTACATTCAGGAGTCGAGTAACGCATTCTCAAATATGCATACTTAAATAATTATTATAAAATGAATAAAATTTTTATTGTCAGACCGATCATGAAGAAAATTATAATCGGATATGCCTTGAAAATGTTCATCAAAAGATGAATGTTCGTGCGCACTTACGCGTGCACGTTAAGATACTAAGAAAAGAAGAATGGATAAATTCTAAAGATATTTGGACAGTTTAGATAAACATCACATAACCATCTTTTTTTTTATGGATGTTTCAATATATGCATATGGTAGACGATGATGATTCGATCATAATTTGTTGTATGATCGATCTGATTGTAAAAATTTTATCCTTACGAGATGAGTTTTTCTTCTATATTTATGTTATGCTTGGTGCTATAGCACGTAGTTTAATAAGGTCTGGTCAGATCCAAGCCTCTGGTACTCACCATGATTAGCGAACCTGTCACCACTGGAATATTAAGCACGTCTGTGGAATCCTAATCCGTAAAATCTAAACCATAGTTGGTGCTTGATATATGAACTTAACTTAGCTGACGGTGGGGAGGCGAGTGGAGGTCATGCTCTGTTTCCAAGATAATGCAGGCATGCTGCATGATAAGTAGTGATAGTCCAGCTTGCAGTGATTTGTTGCCACCTTCCCAAATGCTCCGCTTGTTTGGACACCTCAGTGAGGTAATCAGAGGTCCAAATCAGCCCACTTAGTTTCTAGTGGGAAACAGCCTGAAACCGATCTCGCGAATGCCCTTCTTTTTTTTTTTTTACCTATTTACTTGTAGGTGACCGAGGTTGCACCACAACAAAACGTCTAGGCTCAGGCAATGTTCACTATATGGTCTATTTCTTCTTAATTATCAACGTATATGATACCCAAAGTTGCTGCATTTATAAAAGGTTCAAAAGCAGGACTAGCTTCATGAGAAGCTTTCAATTGTACAGGTGCAAAGATCAACATGGACTCATCCATGATCAGATGCTGCGTGCGGGGTAAGTCAAATTATTACGTAGGCTCGCCAAAATTGACTGGGCACTAGCGTAGTGTAAAAGTCACCATTCATTTCCTCCATGAAACGTTTGTAGAAGGAAAATATATAGATTAATATGATGCAGTTGGATGAAAGTAGATTTGACGATTTTCTTTTAGATAACAAAAAGGTGGGCTTCGTGGTTCCACACTTTTACTACAAGTGTGTGCACTATTTTATTTCCAAAAGTTGGAATTTGGGTGGACCAGCTCCAGCGGATGAGTCCAATAGTC
This sequence comes from Elaeis guineensis, assembly GCF_000442705.2. Taxonomy (NCBI): domain Eukaryota; kingdom Viridiplantae; phylum Streptophyta; class Magnoliopsida; order Arecales; family Arecaceae; genus Elaeis; species Elaeis guineensis. Next base: position 121,404,961 of record NC_025994.2, on the reverse strand, counting down.
ACTTGCCACATTTCTCTTATATATTTAAACAATTCAAGATAAGACAAATTAAGGATGCTTGTTGTGTATTGTATATATATGTGCCCCTGGATTTGGATTTATCCAATGGATCTGATCCATATAACAATTTCTTATAAATGAAAGATGCTTGTTATATATATTATGTGCTTCAATTTTGAACAGTGATATATGTACATTTGTTTCCTTTCATAGTACATTTCTTTCCTCCCAGATGCAACCAGTCACAAAAATACATGCATGCCCATACTGTTTGAGAAGCCGTTGATTAAAGGTTGTCATGTTGATTTTAATTAGATGGAGTGCACTACATTTGATATATCCATAAATGAAATGTTAAAATACCTCGCACACATATCCATAACATCTGTTATGTTATATGTGCATTGTTTAATATATGTCTCACAAGAAACATGCTTTTAAAATCCAGATCTTTTTCAACCTGCTGGAAAGCAAATTTTTTATTCTGCAAATAGCAACTTGGACGGACCGTAATGTAATTTTCTGGCATGACGCTAAAGGAAGCTGCTACTTTTATTCTTAAATAATTTCAGATATGGGGGTTTTATTGATGCGTAATTGGAGCACACTTCATTGGATGGGTATCGGAGTCCTATACGTACGTTATGCTATCGTCAGATATAAATTAAATACAGCATTGACGAAGTCTTGGAACGTTTCGGTCAGCCCATGGTTAACTTTAAGATACTGCCGTTACCAAAAAAATAAAAAAATGAAAAAAAAAACTACTTGACGACATTGTGAGAGGAACATTGTTGTCTTTTTGCTTCGTTATGGAACAATGCCGTTAAAACACCATCGTTTATAATAACATGTCAAACTTCTCTGGCCGTTATTTTTCCCAATGTGGAGGGAGGATCTTGTTCCTTTAGCCTCAATCATTTATTTATAATTTTTAAGAATGATTCCACACTGTTATTTTAATAGAAATAGAAAACCCTCACCCAAATCATGACCTCTTCATTGAGAGGGACTCAATAGTAGAATATGGCATGCTATTTGGAGCAAGTCAAACGTGGCCCAAAATGCGGGGAAAACATTCGCAAAAAAAAAAAAATAAAAATAAAAAAATAATAATAATAATATAAAGATGGTGAAAAAATTAGAAGGGAGCAGAAAAGTTATTTTATTAAAAATTTTAGAACAACACCATGTGGGATGAAGTTAGTGTACGGTGAAATCATTGCCCCCTAAAAGATAAGATTTTGTGCACTGAGGGTCAAGCTTAATCTAAGTTAATTATGGATCAGCACATGAAAGCAAGAGTCCACGCCTAAAAGTCCATGATGATTCCAAAACGTATGCCTTCGACTCCGTGATGACTCAGACAGTCAGGCGAAACAATCCATCAGGAAATCCATGAAAAATATCACCGTAGTTCATAGCTCAGCATATACACTTGCTTTCCCAGCACAAGTAACAGCTTTCAATATTACAAGGTACCTAAATAATTCAATTTCTAGACGGCAGTTGTAGCACGCCAAACTCTCAACAACAGCATGTCAACAGTCCTGTTTTATTTACTCACCAGGGAACCGTAGAGACTACTACTCTATGAGCTAACGATTACAACCGACTCAGTCGGAGATAATGCTTAAACAACAGCCAAACATATGGAAAATGTCTAAGAGGGTAAAATCATACAACTGTAGAACCTACGAGTCCCATATGGGTCCGAATGCTGGTATCCCAACTGCCTTGCAAGCATTAACAACATCCCTGCTTCCCTGGGGATTGCTGGTCACCACTACCACCTCGGCCTTCCAATTCCTGGCGGCATCAATGGTCATCTGTGCAATATTTGGCCGACCAGACACCGCAGTATCATGTACCATCACCTTCTCCTTTGGATGACCGCTCATCATCTGCTTGATCTCCTTCCCAAAGTTTTGCTCAACCCCCTTGGTCACCCACACCACGCACACGTCCGCAGCGCATGGCTGCAGCAAGAACGACAGGAACACACAAATTCCGGACCCAGTTGCGACCAACACCGCCCGGTTGTACATGTTCACCAGGTAGGGGAGGCCAGCGAAGTGAACTCCTCGAACCCAAAGATGGGTCGGTGGGTCCGAGACCAAACCCCTGGTGAAGTCGCCGACGGCGCCCGCCAGCATCATGTGGCCGTCATTATCATCAGATATGATGCCGAAGGCGTGCCACTCGGACAAGGGTGACCTACTAATCCTCCCCAGTATACCGGCTTTGATTCCTCCGGCGAACTTTATAATGGACGCATGGCCGGATGGAGCGGTGACCGAGACCGGGACTCGTCTCACCGTCAGCCATGGAAGGATGGTGAAGAAAGTGATGGCCACAGTGAGCCAGAGCTCTTGCTGCTTCGCAAGCCTGGAGCCTTCAAGATTGTCATATGATTTGGTGGCTGGATCATAGCCAACCGTGAGGATGACAAACACCCAGAGGAGTGCGAGAGCCGTCCATCCAGCAAACCTGTGAGTCCGCTCGAAGACGTTGTGGTGGAGGTGGCGGACGAGGGGGAACGCGGCCATGCAGGAAAGACAGAGTAGTGATAGAATGGTGGAAGCGACTGCGATGATATCGCCAGAGGTGTTGTCACGGTGATTAAGGGTGAGTACGAGAGCATAGATGAGCCATGCGACGGATGACATGCCGCAGCTGCTGTGGATTCCACCGACGGATTGGAGAAAGGAAGTGGTGGCGGTCTTGATGAAGAGAGGAACCCAAGGCCTCCCCAGCACCTTGACAGCGAGCCAGAAGACGACGAGGAGAAAGGCCTCGCTGCGGCAAAGAGTGAGGGCTAAGATGTTATAAATAGACAAGGCTGCTGCTCTTTTCTTCGCATAGGGGAAGTGGCCGGTGATGGCGAGAACCAACCCAATCATGTTGAGGGTGAAACAGACGGCGAAGAGGCGCTTGTACACCGTGAACAGTCCCTGGTCCAGCAGAATAATAGAGAGGCGCGACTGTGATGGCTTGCTCTTCCTTACAGAAGGATTTCTTTTGGTTGCTTGTATGAGTTGATCAGCTTCTTGGACTTGTTGTTTCTCGATATCGTTGGCGACTTGCAGTACTTCGTTCGATGAAAAGGCGTCACCTTCTTCCACGTCGTCGTCATCGAGATCACAGAAATGACTACTGGCTAGGCTTCCGGTCCTTCGGAACTCAGATAGAACGGGGAAGACTCTATATGAGCCTAGTTGAGTCCATGGGAGCCAGCCACGCTGTTCGCTGCGGTTGTTTCGGCTTGGAAGCCCGATGTCAAATGGGCTTCCATTTCGGAGTTTAACTTCGAAGGAAACCCCTCTGCAGCTTGAAAACCTAGCCACCTTGTTAAGATCTTCCATGGCCGAAGAGTTGGGGAGGGATGGGTAGGGTTTGGTGAGTGGCAGGGATGGAGAGAGAGAGAGAGAGTAGAAGCAAGGAGAGGAAAGGATGGCAGGATGGAAGGATGCAAGTTTGCCTTAAGGCAGGAAGTCGAGCGGGGGTGCAATATATAGAAGTGATTGCGGGGCCCTTGGAATAATAGTTTAGCACCTATTAAAGGTAGGCGCGGTGCATCGCGCACACCGCAGAGGAGCCGGTTTCAGATAGATAACGGTTTTGTTTGATAAAATAAAATAAAAAAAAAAAAACGGTTTTGAGCGTTAATTACTTGACAAAATGACAAGGCTGGCCGGCCGGTATGGATTACCTGCGCTTGCTCCGCAGTTAGGAACCGCAAACCTATACTCGCCTATGCATATCCGCCCCCGGGCGGGCCATTCGGATGGGTTGACGCTGATAAAACTGTCAGAATTATTTTTTAAACAAATAAAAAGTATAAAATAAATTTTGATATTTTACATAGTATTTAGGGGTGGAATCGGGCCGGGTCATAGAGCCTGTTTGAAAGGTTTTTTTTGGAACTTCAGACAAATGTTTTCCAAAATATAGATCCAAATTAGACCCAGAGCGTAAGAATCAAAGCCGGTAGAATTATTTTTTAAATAAATAACAAATATAAAATAAATCTTGATATTTCATAAAATATTTAGGGGTGGAATCGGACTGGGTCATACCTCCATTAGAGCATATTCGAAAATTTTTTTTGGAACTTCAGAGCATTATAGATCCAAATCCGGCCCAAGCTAGCTCTGAAACCCAATTTAGCTGACTCTCATTAGTGGATCTACGAGTTAAAACTTTTCAACTCGGAGATGGGCATGTGGAGGAGAATGCTTCTAGTGTTTGTCATGTCTCTCTTCCTGACACTACAAAAAATAAAAAGATTAGGAACATTCTATTAATAGTGTTATTAAAACCGTGCCTAATAAAATTAAATGGAGGCGTTTGTTACCGTTTCTATTGAATAATTTTAGACACATTTTTTTTCATTCCAATGAATACTTATATGAACGTTATCATAAAACCACTCTTAGATATAAAAAGGAACAGATTAGAAACGTTTCTATATATCAATTTAAAAATATTTTAATAAAAATATTTCCATATATTTTATCCAATTTTTTTGCTCTTAAAATTCTTTCAAAATTTATGAATTTATTTTTTTCTCTGTGTATCAATTCATGCCTGGATAGACTACTATGGTGTAGCATGCTCCTTTGATCTATCTCATCTATCTCTTTCGAAAGAATTCTCTGGAATCAAGATACTATTATTGTCAAATCTCCTTCTAATAGAATATTAATAGCTTAAACTTTACTGATAGCAACCATTAATTAATGTAGTTGTAACTCTAAAGAAACATTTGAAAAATATTCCTAAAGAGCTGGAGGGATAGTCTAAAAATTATCTCTATTAATTATGGGGAACGTTCTTAATACGTTACCATCAAATCAATGGAGATATTTAGTTAACGTTGTTGGAAATCTAAGAGAACATTTGAAAAATATTCCAAAAGAGTTATAGAAACAGATAAATAACATGACTAAAGCTCACATAAGAAACGATTTCGCATAACATTCCAAAAGTCCATTTAGGAATGGTATAAGCCGTTACTAAATGGTTTTACTACAAACAGTCAGAAAACGTGCCCAATATATATAAATAACATTTCGAATCATTTTTAAGCATGTGGGTATAGCTAACGGATAAATAACATTCCTAAAAGCTTATGAGAATGGTTTAGATATATTTTAAAATATTTTTGGAATATGTCTAAAGTCTTTATTTTTTGCAGTGTGAGAGGCGCCATCTATTTCGACTTCTGGGTTGTTGGCGATGAATCCTTCACCGACGATCGTAAAATTCTGATGTTTGCTGGTTCCCTTCTTCTTATGCTCTCTTCTCTCTCTTTCTCCCTTTCTTTTCTTTTCGTCGCGGCTGCGTTGACACGGGCAATTAGCAGGGAATGCAGTGGTCGCATCTTCATGGGCGAAAAGTCTTCCCCCATGGCGATTTTGCAAGATGCCAAGTTTTTGCTGCTACTTGGGTAGGTGTGATGTCGAGCGAATGAGGATGGCACAGCACAACAGTAAGCAAGGCGCCGCAGTTGGACCATCATGATTAGTTGGTCTTGTCCGCAATTTACCCATCAGCCTTTGATTTTTATTCCTCCAATTGACACTATCGTTCTTTCAATTTGCTAAAACATTACGTCTTTCGTGGATCATTTCTTGGTCGACAGACGAGATATCTAGCTACTATTGATGTGTGTGTATGTATGTATATATATATATATATATATATATATATCCCCGTAAGCTCTATTGGGCAATACTTAGTGGCGTGTAGGATAGAATTAATGTCCATGATTTCATTTGATCATCTATTGCAGTACACGGTAGTGTACTTAATTCATGGGAATTCCTTGTGAGATGCACTAGAATTGATCTCATTTTGTTCTAGCAGTTGAATTTTGTCGTACTAGTTTGATCTTTTTTTTATTTTTGAATAACTCTAAAGGGCTCTAACATTTACCAAGTCAAGGAGCAGAGAGTAGGTAGATCGAGCTTAATTAAATAGGTTGATAGTTGAAGCTGTAAGGCAAGCCACTATTCTGGGCTGAGATTGCCTTCTTGAATGGCAACTACCTGATGGACCCACTTCAATAAATTCAACCAGTGAAGCCACACCTTCCCTACTTTAAAACCAGATATCACTGTTATTGATTTCTTTTCCATTCTTCAAGATAATATTGTTGGAAAATATATTTTAAAATCAATTATTTGGACAATTATACTCTTTATAATTTATATATGAATTATGAATGAATAAAAGTTATTTTAACATTTTCATCACAAGTTGTACATCTTCCTTATTAGAATTTTGGTGTTGTAATGAAGTCTTTAGAACTATATTACAATCGATAAAGAAAAATTTATCAAACAGTTCTTAAACATGTTCGCGATCAAATGATACGTCATTACAGGATGATGATATTCATCGAGTGTAAATCATTGTGCACCATATAAATTAGTTGTCCTCGTACTCAAGAAATATGGAGACACTGGTATGATATATAAGTAAGATATAGGAATACATTATCACTGAACAAGTGATTCACCTGCGAAGCACTCTGCTATTGAGAGCAGCTCGCGAAGCGTATGGACATAAGTGTCTCTCAGACCTGAGATCACCATCGTGACTTGTAAGTAATTCACTATACTTGATATGGGACTATCTATATTTTTAATACAGTGATGAAAGGCTATTAGGTACAGTCAAGTACTTGCAAAGTCTGTATGTAGATCAAGATGGGATTGATTTCTTCGGTTTATAGGAGTTAATGCACCACTGTATTTTAATTTAGTAAAATCTGGACCTGAATAATTTATGTGATGGATGTGAAAGATTGAAATGCAATGTGGATGACTCATCCAGGATTGACAGTTAAATCCTTGATCATCTTTTAGCATTCGTAGAAAAGGGATGAATTATGTAATAACCATATACATAGGTTTTTGAATATTATCTTGCATATATTCAACCTATCCGAACGTCAAAAATCATTGCTAAATGGTAACTTCGATTAGTATAGAAAATAGTTTCTATGCTACTGACTTAATGTTCGAACATATGGAGTCATGCACAAAGTCAAGCAATATAAAAAAGAATTATCCTGAGTCTATGAGTTCAATTTGAAAGTATGTAACTTCATTGAACAAATAGATTAGCTTAATTAAGAATTAAGTTAAGGATCGTACGGGATTAAACAAGTTGACTATGTCTAGCTAGCACTAGATATGAGGTTCAGATTTAATTTCATGGATGATGATGTTCTGATCAATGATCTAAAAAATTTATGAGAGATTAAATTTAAGTATTAATTAATTTTAGATTAGATCTAATTTAATTAGACTTGAATTGGATTAAAAATCAAAGTTAGAATTCGATCATAATCCTAATTAGATTAGGATTGATAGGCTCTTTGAATTTGATTCGAATGGGATTCGAATCGGATCTAATTTGAGTCAAATCTAAGTCCATTTAGTTAAGAATTAAAGAGTCCATGAAACCTGAGACTCTCTCTCATGATGGCTGACCAAAGAAAGGGAGGAGGCACTAATTTCTTCTGCCCTTTAATTATGTGCATGCATAAAAGAGTTTGGATGTGAGCATAGGTTGGTTTCCATTCTTAAGTGAGATTCTTTCTTGGATAAGGAATCCTAACTAACTTAGGACATTGAATAGATGTGGGATGCCATATCTATTTAAAGAGAGCACTCTTACAATCGGTAACTAGGGGTGGCAATCGGATTGGATCGAATTATAAATGGATCGGATCAATGCGGGTTGGATCAGAAAATCGTCAATCTAAATCTAATCTATTTATTAAACGTGTTAAAAATTCAAATCTGGATCCGATCTATTTATTAAACAGATAATCCGATCCGATCTGTTTAACCTATTTATTAAATAGGTCAAATTAGGTTAAACGGATTAAACAGGTTAGACGAGTCGAGTTAATTTGGTCAGAAATAGATTAAATAGATTTTAAACAGATTAAACAGATCTGAAATAGGAGTGGCAATCGGGTCAGATTGGGTCATAACGAATCGGGTCAATGCTAGTCGAGTCAGAAAATCATCAATCCAAATCCGACCTATTTATTAAATGGGTCAAAAATTTAAATCTGAATCTGATCTATTTATTAAACATGTAACTCGATACGATCCGTTTAATCCATTTATTAAATAGATTAAATTAGATTAAATAGATTAAACATATTAAATAGATTAGGTTAAAAGGGTCAGAAACAGATTAAACAGGTCTTAAATCGGTTAAACAGGTTAAATAAATCGGATTAAATAGGTTAGAAATAGATTAAACAGGTTAAATAGATTATTTGACTCAATTCGACTTGAGTATTAAATGGATCAGATATGTAAAATCTAGATCCGATCTAATTATTAAACGGATAAAACGGATCGATCCATTTATGATCCAAATCTGTTTAGCCTAAATCCAAACCTGTTTATGGCAGATCAAACACGATTCAAATTGACAGGTCGGATCATATTTTATCAACCTTAATTTTAAACAGGTTAAACGGATCAGATATCTAAAATTCAAATCCGACATAATTATTAAACGAATTAAATGGATCAACCCTTTTATGACCCAAACTCATTTAGCCTAAATCAAAATTTATTTATGATGGGTCGAACACGAATTGAGTTGGCGGGTCAAATAATATTTTGCTAGCCCAATCAGTAACCATCCAAGTTTTGTGCAACAAAATTAAGGGAGAACCACCGCGAGGAAAAGTGAGGTGTGAAGGGTGTGTGTGGCAAAAAGAAAGGAGGCGTTCTTTCTTTCTTACCATGAGTTCTCTTGGGCGCTCTTTTTTTGGGCTTGTGGACTCCTTTTCAGGTGTCCCTAAGGAGAGAAAATCAGATCTCCTCCCTCCCCATGTTCCCTTCTGAAAGTTGCGAAGAATGTCATCTGACTTTTCTGCGGGGCTTGACATACGCACGAAATAGAGGGACTGTATTTTCAGACCTCACGAGGCATCGAATTTAAGCAACCTCTGTGATTTTGATCCCTATTCCACTATATATTGAGTATGTTATGTTATCACTGTTATAAAATTTTTTTCAGATACACATTAACAATCAGATCAGATCAGAGAATTTTTTCTTCAAATATAGCCCATGACATAATGAGAAATTTGCAATGCTATCATCCATGACCTCCCAGACAAGTCTCTCTATGGATGAAGACAAAATTCATGGCCCTGGAACCCCAAGGGTATTTACAATGTCAGGATGCTTACCTCTTCTTCACTCATGGGGGAGTCATCTCTTATTTTGCTCGACTAAACTGGCAGCTCCCACTACTAGAAAAGGTTAAAAGTATTCAACTGGCTCGCTTATAACAACAAACTCCTTACAGCAGACAACCTTGAAAGAAGGAAGTTCCCTTATCCTGAGAATTGCCCACTATGTGGTGAGGAAGAAGAAACCGTTCAGCACTTGTTACTTACATGCTCTTACTCCTCCAGAATTTGGGTCTCACTCGTCGCCACTCTGAACCTACCATAGCTAACAGGATCCATTAAACAATTGTGGGGAACTTGGCAACAAAATCTCCCAAAAGTGCATCCTCAAATGATATAGAATAGCCTCCTATCAGCAATGTGCTGGTGTCTTTGGAAGGAATGAAACTAAAGAATTTTTGAATTCAAAGTCAGGAGCTCCTCCTTGCTGAAAAAGAAAAGCATAGCCCACATCATATCCTAGATACATACAGGTCCTTCTAGGAGACTTCTACAAATGGGTGATCTTCTAGATAAATTGGAGCTAAAGGAGCATTGGGGGCAACAGCCTCAACGGACTTCCAGTAATGTGGCAGAAACCTGAAAGAAATCTACAGTGGTTCTGGAATTACAGAAGAAACACTCAGTTTACAGAGCCTCTTATAGTTCCAACAGGTCTTTATCAGGCTTCCAGCATTACAGTTGCACGGACCATTCTCTGGTCTTCAATAGACCCTATAAATGAGATCACACATAAACCACTGCTCTATGGTTTCAGACTCCGTGAGACTAATAAGAAAGTATTAAATGTTTTGCTGCCATTTCAGACTTCATAACAACTTGTAATGTCCCTGCTTTGCCGATAAATCATTGGCTCTTTTGTCTAAGCTCCTCCCTGCTTGTTGAATCACTTCCGATGTCTCTCTCACACTACCACAAAATACAGCTATGATAGCAGTTGAAAATCACTGCCGTAGTTCAAAAAATCGCTGCTACTATGTCCATCACCGTAAGTCTGTGGCAGTAATTTTTTGGGATACGGCAGCAGTGTGTCAACCACTGCCATAGAAATGTATGGCAGTGATTTTGTAACTGCTGCTATATCAACAACTACCATAGAAGTTATGGTAGTGGTTGTCCAACTGCTGCCATAGAGGATACGGTAGTGATTATGCCAACCATCGCCATAGATACTACGACAGCGGTTGATAAACTGCTGCCGTAGCTTTTCACTGGTCAAAAAGATCGATAGATAAAGCACAGTGGCCAGCCGATAGAAGGAGGCGATCGGCGGCGGCTGAGCCCATCTGGGCGATGACGGCGGGCAGGCGACGACAGTAGGGGTGGGGACGGACGGGGGTGGTGGGCGGTTGACTACTTAAGTCATTATATATTGGTCATTTATTTTTTCTACAACCAATATGGGACTATCATTATCAACCATAGGTTAGACCTACAATAGCGGTTATCGATAACCACTGCCATAGCGATTATCGATAACCACTGCCATAGCGGTATGGCAACAGTTATCGGCAACCACTGTCGTAGGTCCAGTCTATGATAGTAGATGGTGATAACCACTGGTATAGATGGAGATATGATAGCAGTTATACCTAACCACTATCATAAGTAGATATAGCAATAGTTAGTAAACTGCCATCATAGACTTATAGCAGTGGCTACTAGCACCGCTGCTATAGAAGTAGAATATAATTTTTTTATTTTTTTGAATATGATATAATTTTAAAATTTAAAATCTATTTTCACCGTTCATTATCTAAATAATTATCGTTAGAGTATCATCACAAAAGATTGTCTCGATCAGACAGCCCTAGATATATCGATCATTAAAATTTAATTTCGATGGCCACGAACAACTGCATGATAATCTGATCAATAGAGATCACAGATGGGTCTGAAAACTAATAACGATGATTTCAGTGATATTTATATTACACTATCAAAATTTTACTTTAATCGACATCATCGTCATGGTCAATTTAGTACGGAATGATTTGGACCATTAAATGAAAAATGAGTGATGAAAAGGCCAAACGGCATCCGATTATAAGATAATTTTTTTGATAAATGATCTTTACTACTATTTTGATCATTTATACGGTGATGATCGTAAAATTCAAACCATACATATATGAATGATCTAAAACTATATGTTGCTTGTTACTCATTCTTAAATTCCTTTAAGTGGTTGTACTTGTGCTTTTCTAAGATGTACTCAAATAGATTCTAACATATATATAGTTTGAATTTTATGATCACCATCGTATAAATAATTAAAGTACTAATAAAGATCATTTATCCAAAAAATTATCTCAATCGAATGTCGATTGATCTTGCGATCACTTATTTTTTATTTAACGGTCAAAATCATCCTATATTAAATTGACCATACTAATGATGTCTGATTGAAGTAAAATTTTGATAGTGTACTATAAGTGTCACTGAAATTATCGTCATAAATTTTTGGATCCATCAGTAGTTTGTATTTATCAGATCATCATGCGATTGCTCGTGGCCGTCGAAATCGAATCTTAATGATCGATAAGTTAGAGCTACCGGATCTAGATGGTCTTTTATGAGGATACTCTAACAATAATTATTTAGATAATGAATGATGAATATATACTTGAAATTTGATTTCATTATTATAGGTTCATGTAATCATCTAAAATTATTTGTAAGTATCGACTAAATTTTTTTAAAACTCTAATTTGAGGGATAAAATGATGTTTTTCACAAAATCATCATTACAGTCATATAGATCTCGAAAAGTTATATGAAATTTAAAAAAAAATTTAAAATCTGACTTCTGGATCAAAAGTTATGGAATGATAAAATTTTTATCTACGGCAGTGGTTACAGTAACCGTTACCGTAAGTAAACCTATGACGAGGATTATTCCTAACTGGATAGGTCCGACTTACAATGATGATTATCCATAACCGCTACGGTAGGTCCGACTTATGCTGGTCGTTATCCGTAACCGCTGCCGCAGGTCAGACCTACAGCAGCGGTTATTTGGAACCGCTGTCGTGTGGGTTTAGAATTGGATAAGAAGATGTGGCTTTTTTTTTTTGATTGAATAGGAGGCACCCATAATTCATTGATGAGTGGATTATTTACAAGGAGTCTAGATGACACTAATTTAAAAAAAGACTATAGCAGCACTTATGCGGCAGTGATTTTTAAAATCACCGTCATAAAATCTACAGCAGCGGTTATTCATAACCACCATCGTAGGCACAATCTGCGGCAGCAGTTTTAGAAATCACTACCGTATAAGCATTGCCATGATCCTTTTTTATAGTAATGTCATCTAGACTCCTTGCAAATAATCCATTCATCAATGAATTATGGGTGCCTCCTATTCAATCAAAAAAAAAAAAGCCACCCCTTCTTATCCAATTCCAAACCCGCTATTGTCTCGCGGCCATAGCCTCTTAGATAGACCTCCCATCCCATCGCCTGCTAGGGTTGATCATGGGTTGGCCCCGAGCCCAAACCATATTTATTTTTAGTTAGGCTTCAGACCAGGCTTATTTTTAGTCAGTACTTTGCTCTCTCTCCACCGCCTCCACCCTCTCCCCTTCGCTTACCCTTTTACTTCATTGCCACATCTATCGTTCGCTGGGACATTAGGTTTAGGCAATGCCCTAGTTCATTTGAAGGAGACGAGGGTGATAGCATTAGATTCCTTTCCTTTCCTTCTCCATGCCCTCAACCACCTCAATGACCATTGGCCGTGTTGGTTTGAAGTTACATCGTCCCTCTGAGTTTCCCTCTAGCCGCCTCCATGCCCTCGATCACCTCATGTAACACCCCGGCCCAAAAAGCCCAAAGCCTTACAAAAAAAAAAAAAAAAAAAAAGAATGAAGAAGACTCCCGCTGGGAGTCTTCTTCCACCCAAATCACCGGTGGAGAGGTTGAATCCGAGGTGGATTCGACCTCCCCTACATCCTATAAAACCCCCCTCTCCTTCCCTCTAAGGTGAGCACCGGATTTTCTTTTATTTCTCTCGAATTTTTTCCGTTGAAGCCGCGGATGTCCTCATCGTGTTCATCTCAAATACTTGCCGGAGACCTCACCGGAGTCGGAGGTAAGCCCTTCTCCTCTTTCCTCTCTTCTTTCCCATCCTTTCTATGGCTTCGTGCACTCCCGCCGGCCTTCGGGATCACCGAAAAATTCATGAATAAAATGACCCTGTTTTTACTCTGTTTCGGCCGAACTCTTCCCTCTCTTTTTCGGCCACCGGCGCCGCCGGTTGCGGCATCCCATTCCCGAGATCGAACCCCCATCTCCCTCTCTTCCTTCCCTGAAAATTTCGACCGCCGGCGATCGGCCAATGGCCGGAAATCACGAAGAAAGGGGACGGATCCCCTGTTTTCTGATTTTTTTTTCTTTGTTTTTGCCGCCGTCCTCCTCTTCGCCACCGACCGAACCCCATCGTCGACCGTTGTCGGATCTCCGGCCAAGTCGTCGGAGCCCGAGCCACCCTCTTTTTCCTCCCCTGTTTTGGCCCAACGGAACCCGCGGAAAGAAAAGAAGAAAGGAAGAAGAAGAAGAAAAGAAAAAGAAAAGAAAAAGGAAAAAAAGAAAAAGAAAAGAAAAAAGGAAAAAGAAAAAGAAAAGAAAAGAAAAAGAGAAAAATAAAAATAAAAATAAAATAAAATAAGAAGAAGAAGGAGAGAATTTTCCTCTCTCTCCTTTCTCTCTTCTTTCTCTCTCTTTTCTCTCTCCTCTCTCTACCTTCTCTCTCTACATTTTCTCTCTCTAGATTCTCTCTCTAGACTTTTCTCTCTCTTTACGGATTCTCTCTAGGATCTTGTCTTCCTCTCTGATTTCATCATGAACCCTAGAATAAACTTGAAGATGAAAATAAGATGATCCGAGGTTGCTCCGAAATTCGTGCAGTAGGTCTGATTCCAGTCTGATCCTATTCAAAATTTGTAACACTTGATTCATATTGAGTTACCCTGATAGGACCTCTGATGATCTCGATCATGAATGCCTCATCGGAAGGATACGAAAGTTTCTCTCTCCAGTTTCTCTCTTCACTTTCTCTCTCTACTTTCTCTCTCTAGAATTTTCTCTCTCTTCATGGATTTTCTCTCTCTAGAAGTCTTATGGATCAGTGGAGGATCCAGATACTTAGGTAAATCCTAATTTTGGTTAATCCTAAGAGAGATCCTAGATTTGTGTTATCAGATCGATTATCGGTAATTTTCTCCATATATGTGATCTTTATATTGATCAGGGTTATGAAGAGATGATTGTCTGCATATGATATCGAGTGGAATATTTTGTTAAAGAAATTCATAAATCAAAGAAGAACATCGATTTCTGTGTTTGGATCAGTCACCGGTAAAGGTAAGAATCCCTGTACATGATCACTATTATATATGCTATTTTACTATTGGTCTTGCATCGTTGGTTTTGCATTATCGGATTTGAGATCGATGAATTTATTATATCTGAGATACTGTTATTTGATTTTGAGCATGAGTATGTTATGTCAATATATATGTATCAGAGATTGATGGCATGATTATATGGATATGACATATCTGAATTGATCATAATGCAAGACAGAATTGATTGATGAAATCAACACATAATGATTAAATGAAAAGAAAGAGATATATGGTATGGACTAGCCTTGTCATGTGGAACAGCCGGCCAGGAGCTTATGCCTGGGACAGCCCGCCAGGAGCTTATGCCTGGGACAGCCCCCACTGGCTTACAGGTGAATCAGCCGGCCAGGAGCTCATGCCTGGGACAGCCCGCCAGGAGCTTATGCCTGGGACAGCCTCTCACGGGCTTTGGTACGTGGGACAGCCGGCCAGGAGCTCATCCTGGGACAGTCTTGAAAGACTTTTTAAAGTGGATTCGATCCGGATGATGACTGAGGTATAGACTTGGATAGTCCAGAGCCAGAAAGAAAATGTTAAAATCATATGATTATGAAAGGAGAAATGAAAGATAAGATATGAAACAATTGTTGAACAAAAGTGTTTCACCGGTTAACATATGATGATGCATCTATTTTGACAAGATAGAAAATTTATGAATGTTTGCATTATTCTGGACATTGAACATGAGATTTTATATTTTATTGCTTATCCTTATTTTCAGACTATATTACTATATCAGTGTGATATGGGAATTCTTACTGGGCTGTAAAGCTCACACCCCTTCATCTTTCTTTTCTTTTCAGAGATACAGGATGTTCATGATTGGCTATGGCTTAGATTTATGGGTGAGCAGATGGATAGATAAAGTGTTATAGTACCTGATCAGAGAACTGAAGAAATTTAATTTGTACCTATACAAAGTTTTATGAATTATTATTGAAATTAAATATTATGGTTGATAAGGTTGTAATGATTTAATTTGGCCTTGCATATTTTTTAGGGCTTGCTCTAAGGAGTGTGCGGCCATCACGTATCCGACCCGGGTGTTGGGTTCGGGGCGTGACACCTCAGCCACCGCCACCTCACCACATATATCCTTTTCTCTCGCCACCCTCCTCTCTACGCAGAGGAGAGCAATGAGATTTGGCGGCAAAGAAGGAAACGATATTTTGAAAGGCATATTAAAAAAAAGATAATAAATAAAGTACGTAAGAATTAAACTAGACAAATAAAATGCTCGGAATGTCAGAACTGAGTCCAACATTTGTTGGACTAATTAGACTGTGTTGGTCACCCTCTTAACTAATGGTTTTATTTGATAATGCTGGGGCATTGCTTGGCAATTTATTTTTGGCATATTATTATAACATGCTGGGATTAGGCTCCTTTGAGGATCCATTTGGTTGGGATATGTTCAATTATGGGATAATTTGATCATTTTTGAGAATCATTCATCTAGAAAAATGATTACAGAGAAAAATAATTTTTACTACATTAGAAAAATTATTTCGAAATGTGACATTAAAAAAAAAATATTTGATTGAAAGTAATTTTATATAAGAATTTGATCAAATTTATGAATATACTAATTAGTATAAAATAATTTTTTAATACTAAAATAATATTAACATCTCCAATCTATTTTTATATAGTAGCTATAATCATATAGTCCTTTGCATAATATCATTTATATTTTAATTTTTTTATCAAAATTTTTTATTGAATGAATTTGAAAAGATATTAAAATAAATTTAATAATTATATATATATTTTATTAAGAATATTTTAATAAGTATGTATTATAATTATTTAGAAATTTACAAAATACTAACATCTCATAGTATTTACTTTATCTTCTCTCTTCGAAAAATAAACATAAGATCCATCAATTTTTTTACTATCTCTTTTTTATTTTTCATGCTAAACATAAAAATCTAATATGAAATTTATTTTTTAATTCCAGATCAACCCTAATCAAATGGTGCTCAGAATAATCTTGTAAACTTCGATCTAGTATTTATGGTACCCACTGTCATATTTAGATTACGAGCCGTCCCACTGGAATATTTATTACCATTCTAAATTATGTAAGTTATGCCAGTTATATTCTGGATGTGATCCATTCATGTACAAGCCGATTGTTAATTAATTTTGGGATTTTGATCATTAAATTAAGCAATTCTCAGTCAGCGTATGTCAACTTTTAGCTAATAATATACCGTCTTTCCGTACATTCCGTGAGGTCTTTTCTCGCGGGAATGGTGGTGTATCTTATGCTCGTTAGACAATCTGATCGTCGACCAATGCAGCATAAACATATATCTCTCCAATGTGGGAGATAGCATGTATGACGCATTCGTATGGCTTTGATTCTACCCCAACTGTATATTATACGGAAATGCAGCATCCTTGCTATACTTCAGTGGAGACCTATCCCTGTTCCCTTTTATTGCTAAGGTCTTCATCAAAAAAAAAAAAAAGCTTAGGTCCATATTTTCATACAAAAACTACTGAGTTGGGAGAAGTTACAATGAAGAAGTAGCGAAATTGCAAGAAGAGAGTTTTCCTTCGAATTTCAAAAGCAGCTCCATCTTTTTGGTAAGAGCCAGATGTTCAACCATCCTCTTTCCTGAACAAAGATTTGACAATAGGTAAAAATCTCGCAGAGTTTTCTGAAGCACAGATTCGATTGATCTCCTCTTCTTAAGAAAAACTCTTGAACTACTCTCCAATTCTACTTGCCAAACTTGGCTGATGCAAGCTGATCCCAAGCTGTTCGAAAGGATGAGTGAATTTTCTTGCGACGCCAAGAAGTCCATAGCAAGTGCTAGGTAGGAGGCCATTCTCTCCAACTGAGGTACTTTTTCATCACTCGCCATACTCTGACAAATGGGCAGTGGGAGGAGAATGATTGTTCTCTTTTACAATAAAAAGGTATTTCTTAAACATTTTCTGATAGCATGCTACAATTTTTTTAATGCAAAAGAACGAACTGGATTTGACTTTTAAAGTCAAGAAATGTAATAATGTTCGTATGGTGAGATCTTGCAATGGCTTCGTTTTGACAGGACTTCGATCAGGATTCCCAACCAAGTCTTGCCAAAGCCCTCCTCTGGGCGGCAACATCGTTTCTGTTTTTAAAGAAAAATAAAAAATCATTTCTTTTGTTAAAGTTTCTACCGCCAGGTAGCTCAGTTCATTTGTGCTCTCCACCCAATAATTCTTAATTGGTAGGACAATTGCTTTGAACAATGAAGATGATCAGCGCATGCTCACCTACAAGTTTCAGTCAAGGATGTCAACAAACATAAGAGAATAACATTTAAAACAACCACGATTCATTATTCTCCAAACATTTATTCTTGGGGCGAGAGTTATGCCATGGAAGATCAAAGCTTTCCTTTGGCTATTGCTGTCGACTGTGGACAATCTTCACAAACCGTGCTGGGGATGGGAAACATTGTGCGCTCTGCGGTATATATGGCGGATGAGACTGCTGCATACTCACTCCAAAGATGTCGTTTTGTTAGGCCTCTTTGGCTCATTTGAAATGTGTCTTGAGGATTAAAAATGGCCGGAATTGATCAAGTTTTGGTGGATTATTCGGAGGAAGACGTGTGCAACGTAGACAGCGATTTAATTTAGATTTTGTCACTGCTGCCTTAGATACTGGTAATTCGTACGGAATGCAGCGGTCGTATCTTAATTGGCAAAAAAGTCTTCCCCCGTCGTAATTTTACAACACGCCAAATTTTTGCTACCGCGTGGACGGATACGACGTCGAGCAAGAAACATTCCTCAGATACCGTTTCTCTCTGTTTTGCTCGACAGCAAGCCCAAATTGTTTCCTTATAAAGGAACAACAACCACCTAACTCAAACTGATGGAGCACCAGGCTGATTATTTTTTTTGATGCTGTTGTTTTCGTCCCAATGCTTTGTTTGGCTTCATCTTGTTATCCCCTTTTTTTTTTTTTTCCCCTCAGGATTGGAAATCAAGGTAGCTTTTTGTCCATATGTCGGTACTCAGTGGGCAGTGTAATGCACCAAAGACTTTTCCTTATCCTAGGTTAGTGGTTGTTCTAGCAAAGTTAAGCTTATCCAAAATTGGCAGTCCACTAAGTATTGTTAGATTTATCGATAAGCACAATTGGTCCAACATCGATCTTGGCCCTACAATGCATTTCCTCTCTCACTCTCCTCTCGTGCCTCCGATATTACCTATACGAATCAAAAACAGTTTTAATCACTGATACACTAAATCCTTTGGTTTGTATTTTAGCTGCAATTAATCTATTCAATGGATGAGCAGTGCTCTTTAAAAGGAAACATCTTACACGCTTTGCATCTGCTTGAGCTTTAGTTAAAATTGTTCTCCATGATATTTCGGAATATTGAAATGCACAGTATTGAGCTAGAAATTGGTCTTCAAACAAAAGGACTGGTTATTTATTTTACATACTCACCCTCAAGGGGCATCTACAATGAAGCTAGCATTTGATTATAGTCCTAGGTCCACCACCAGCCTATTTTCTCTCATGTTTTCTTAGCTTATTCTCCTTTATGGTAACGTCTTTGTAATGACCCAAGACCTCATCCAAAAGATTAACTAAAAGATATTATTTAATTTTTTTGATTCTATATAAATATTTAAAATTTTTTTAATCATGCGGAACTAAATACATATCCGTATAAATCCTCACATATTCTCTCTATCTAAGAGTTGGCGTCGTTACTAGACTAAGGATCCAAATTCATACATTTATCTAAAATATCATGATCGGTCCGTAGTTAGCTCCAATGAATTTGTGCAATAGTATCCCTCATTTAGAGAAAATATAGTTAAATCGATTCTGATACTATTTGTAACAATTTAGAACCTCATTCAAAAAGATTAGTTAAAAGATATTATTTGAATTCTTTAATTTTATATAAATATTTAAAATTTTTTAATAAATAATTAATATAAAATTAAATATTTATCTGTATATAGATCCTCACTAAAACAAAATCCGTATTGTATAAAATAAAAAAAAAAATATTTTATTAATAATTGAGTTGTCTGTTTGCATTTTTTTTTTTTTCAATCACTTTAACTTCACACGTTGGCCAGGCAACCGGTTTCATTCTTTGAGGCTCCTCCGGCCAGTTGCCTCACTCTTGTAAATTATACTCTATACAGTCTTCTCCTTCAGTAATAAATAAAACCGGGTGGTAAAAAGTCTCTCGAATCATAAAACAAGCTAATATACTAAAATCAAAGATCATACAATTGCACGTAGAGTAACCATTAATATTAATTATTAATGGGGCTTGACAAAGTTCATAATGACGAATAATCCAGAGAAAAACTAAAAACAAACAAATATTAAATGGCTTCATGAACTTGCATGGTTATGCCATGAGTTTTACGACTATTAAATAAATGGGATAGGCCTGATTTGCGCATTATTAACTTATTTTGTTATCCGTTTTCCACATCTTGGTTAAGTATCACCTTTCCGTTTGAATTCCTAACCATCACGTACACTGTCCTCCTCATGATCCATCAACCTCCAGTGCCCATCGGCACCCTTCACCATGCCCTTGTTCTTCTCCACCCGCCACGAAGCTGGAACCAGGTACTCATCCTTCAGTGCATCCATGCTCTTGTTCACCAAAGCCACGTCGCGATCCACCTCCAACTTGAACCCTTTCTTGCCCCCCCTCGTTCCTGCGACCCCATGGAGATACGCCTCCAAGTTGTGCCATGAGGACAGGTTTCCGGGGCTCTTCAAGTACTGGGATTTTCGGGTGTCTATCGTTAGCTCGACGCCTACATCATCGTAGCCCAAGAGCGGATAGTTCGGGACCAGGTCGGGGACGTTGCGAATTCGGAGCAGCCTCAGCTCTGGGATTTTGGAGAAGGCCTCCCGGAAGTCGGAGTCTCCAACCCGAGGGCTGGCGAAGACGAAGGCTGTGACCGGGGAGTTCTTATTTGGATGAGCGTTGGATTTGTTAAGGCCATTGGAGGCGATATCTGCGGCATTGAGAGTGGCGAGCGCAGCGCCCAGGCTGTGGCCGGTTATGGTGATGCTGGTCTCCTCGTCCTTGTACTCCTCCATCAGCCTTCCAATCTCGCTCAGAACCTGCAAATAGTATTTGGACTTGGTAAACGAGGAGTATGCTTCTTGGAACGGAAGGATATCCAACTTTCTTTCCGGTAATAGGGTAAACAAAAGATTTCCTACTTTTTTTTTTCTTTTTCTTGTGGGGTCGGGAGGGGTAACAATACTATTAGCCTCCCAAAA
Organism: Elaeis guineensis; assembly: GCF_000442705.2. Lineage (NCBI taxonomy): Eukaryota > Viridiplantae > Streptophyta > Magnoliopsida > Arecales > Arecaceae > Elaeis > Elaeis guineensis. The sequence continues at coordinate 121,384,020 of NC_025994.2, read as the reverse complement.
AATATACAAAATTTCAAAAATAACCAAAGATCTCATTAATATTCCCCAACAATTCTATAATAATTGATGCCATCTACCATCATCCATTTACGGATTAGAGAGCTATATAACAACTATTATAGAAGCACCCTCCACCTACTTTATAACTTAGCAATACTAATAGCACGGTGAAAAACTATCATCTCATAAAGCATTTTTGCAGTTAAAAAAATAAAGTTTATCTTTTTTTCGGTAAACTCATAAAGTTTACTTTGAAGATAAGAATTTAGATCATTGTTGGTTCATGACACTATTGGAGAGCCAAGATCTACGGTCTATATTTATTACCAAAGATAAAAAGAAGGAAAAAGAAGGCCTAGAGTCCACAATTCGTACCTCAATTGAAAGAAAGTTGTTAAACAAAAAGGGACATACGTAAAGCATGTGTAGTGGCTGCCGACTGAGAAAACTATAAATTAGCCTTTAAAGCATGGCGTGTAATATGAACGGTTGCTAATACTAGGTAGAATTAACAAACAGGTAGGTTGGTGGTAGGATGATGATCATCTACTGGTCACACTTACGGTTTCTAGCAGTGTCAAAAGTGATATGTTACAATCACTATTGATGACCATATACTTGCATTAGGGCTTGAAACGAATAATTTCTGATTTGGCTGTTAGACCAACATAAGTAATATAGCTAAATTTTGGGTGGATATCGATAAGTTTAGTTGATAAAGTTATTGAAAGTCGTTTCAAGCGATCCAGATTTAAGTCCCGCTTGTATTACTTTGAAATTTATTGTCTTCATAAATTGAATAAAAATTAAAAAGCCTCTCTCGTCGTCTCAAATAAATAAAGGAATGAAAATACAAGGGTTAAAGTTTTTAAAAAACACAAGTTGGATTTGGGCTCTGCTTTTAAAAGTAAGTCTTTTCTTCACCTTTATTTTCCGATAACAGGATTTACAATAACATAAACTCTTAAAAAAAATATGGAACTCTAGTATACGCTATTTCATGTAATTATTGTAACCTCTACTTTTCCTAGCAAAACAATTCATCCTTGTCATGTTGCAGAAGACACACTCGGATCAGATTTAACTGGTGATCATCTAGAGATCTTGCATCACCCATTAATGTTGGCAACAACTAACTTAAAATCTTTACCAAAAAAAAAAAACTAACTTAAAATCTGTCTTTTCTAGCTAGATAGGTATACGTATACTGAAATAAGGTATAGTACGTTCAAGACTTGATGTACTATTGGTTACATAAGACAAGATCCAAAATGTGGTGTATATGGAGCTAAGACTCAATTTAACGCAAAAGTAGCAGAGTATCCAAAAAATCTATACCTGGTCCCTCGCACTATCCTTGTTATACGGCGACCTGGGATCGTTGGAGGTGTAGATGGACAACCAGCCTCTGTGCACCTGCGGATTACCTGAAGACCCCTTGCCCAGTATCGCAGAAGCCGAAACCAAGGTGAAGTCAAGGTCATTGATCCACTCCAACGCCTGCACCGTCCCCCTCCAAGCCACCACCACGTCCCTCCTCCCCAGCACCTTCTTACCCTCGTCGGTCGCCACCGCGACGTATCCCATCCAGTTCGACTCCTTGCTCCACGCCTCCCTCGACAAAGACTTTATCAAGAACGCTTCAGGTACATCGATGCTCGAAGTCGCATAGAAAAACTTGGTCACTCGATACAAAGATTGTTGGTCGGTCGATGTCGCCACCTTGTCGAAGAAGTCCCTCCGCGCATACCGACAGTCGCCGGCATACCGGGACTTCTTCTCGGTGATGAATGCATCGTAGGTCGCCTGTGCCATCTCGCCATAGAGGAGGATGTTACGGCGGAGGTCGATGTCTAGGGGATCCGACAGGCCCTTCCGGTTATCCCTGCCATTGAGCTCCCTCAACCTCTTAGCTATGTCTCCCAACATGGTTTTGTTAGCCTATGGACAAGAATTGTTTGTTGCTTTGTGCTGGGCCATCTAAGTTCAGCTACACGTATTTATATAATAGTGCTTGGAATTGGTATGAGGCTATGAGTCGGCTGTTTATTATGTTATAATTATTACAACTTTGTTGGAGGATTTGCTGACTTTGTTGGTCGTGCAAGTTCGTGCACTGCCTCCGTGGACCCCCTGCCATGAAATAGTCTTCTGAAACGATGAGATGCTTGATGATGCTTCTACGATTCAAGAAGTATACCTAAAGGATGGGTGGGCTTATCTTGTTGATATGAAGAACCGGAAACTCGGACAAGTCACCATTAGGATAAAAACGATTGATTTCTCGGAGAGAAAAATTCCTTCTAAGGCCAGCTGATGAATATAGGAAGGGGCATTGCGTGCAAGCTGCACATTGGGATCCCCAAGGGACTGATTCAGGGTTAATTTCCTCACCGACATGTATCTTTTTTGATAGAAAAATGGACGAGTTCTCCTCATAGTAATTTATCAAAAAGTTTGGTACTAGTCGAAGATTTTGGCATTGAACGGAGTTTTGCCTTTATGCTTAGCTGCTCTCTTTACATTTTTTTTTTTTCTTCACATGTCTATACGTCCCTTTCTGATTTTTTTCTTCTTGTACATCCTCACATCATTTTTGCCCAATAAATTCTGGTAGGTAGCGCGGAAACATCCTATTACTTTCCATTTTCTCAAAAAAAAAATTGATTGATCTGACCTGTTCTCACCTGCAGTTTGTTGTGCGGTATTAATTTAGTGGCTGCTATCAAGAAAGTGAAAACTTTTTCGTACATGACACGTTACAGTTTTGTTTGATGGCTGATTATCTTCTTGGTGATTGCCATCTGGTAGCATTGTACAGGATAAATTTCGCATTCTAAGGTTCCGTGCCCATTTAACCCATGAACTATGAGTGCAATAGAATCTAATCTAATTGGATAACTGTATGCTTGCGCTTGATTCAATTTAAAATATTTAAAATTAAAAATTAATTTAAAATCAATCAAATTTTAATATCTTAAACTCAAATTTGATTCGATCAAAAATAGATAAAATTCAAGATCGAATCGATTTAATTTAAATATCAAGCGAAGCTTACTTGAACTCGAAATCGAATTTTAATCTATTAATAATATATATATAAATAAAAATAATATTATTAAAAAAATATATATATTCGAATAGGCTCGCGAGCTTTCGAGTCAAATATTGATCTGCTATTCGAGCTTGATAATAATCGAATCAAGTCAAATTCAAGTAACTCACGAGCAGCTCAACTCGTTTGCATTCTTACAGACAATATGACCATGATAATTTTTTTTTAAATAAAATATAAAGAAAGTAAGATGCTTCCCTCATAAATATATATATTAAAATATAAATTAAAGATGAGTACATAGGAAGTCGAGAGTCAATGTTTACAACAATGGACTAGAGTAGTGGGTTGAAATGATCAAGATGAGAAGAGGGTTAAGTGTAGGGCCTGCTCCAAGTGGACAAGAGGGGTTGAGGATATAGCTGTAAAGAAAACACTTCATACGGCTATCCCATTAATCAGATGGGAACATCATGACTTGTACTTAGACAGTCAAATAAAGATGTGGTTATGCACTTGAAGATATGCGCCTGAGAATGTATCTTATTTCACAACTATTAAAACAGCTTAACCAACCGCTGTCGATAGACTCCTTGCTTCAACATCCTTGTCTTCCAATGAACCTGATTCTGATAGATGACAGGGGGTAAAAAGATTGCACTATTCTCATAACCAACCTGAGCAAGGATCAAACGACTACGATCAGAGCTTAGATGGGAGGATGAAGAAGCAAGATGAACTCTTTGAAAATATTGCTCTTGATGCCTTTTATCAAATTGTCAATGAGGAAAATGATCATTCGAGCAGTCTCGCGACAGCATCAAGTGTCTGCATGGAATACTTGATTATTTCTCTCTTTCTTCATGAGCCACAAAGTCACCGAGATGAGCACGTCCAAGACTTTAGGCTTGGCTGCTTTTCTGTGTTTGAGCCTCCACTCATGCCATAACTCGATCAAATTATAAGGAAGATCGAATATCTGACATCTGCTGAGTATCAAATTCCAAACTGACAGAGGAGTAGTCACACTGAAGCATGATATGATCTATTAATTCATTTGCGCTAAAGCACAGTGAGCATCTGTTGGGCTCAACAAATCTTTTTTTTGCTAAGACTTCTGCTGTCAGAATTTTATGGTGGTAGTAGAGCTAGTTGAAGAATTTACATTTCTCAGAGATTGATAATCTCTAGATAATTTTTTCAAAGTATGATGCCACGCCACCATGCATCAAGAAGCAATAATAGGCAGAGACATTGTACGAGGATCTAGAAAATTATTTTCAGATTCTCTTATCTTTCTGATTCATGAGGTGAGTAGATGACAGGGCTCCAGACAATAGCCGAAAACTTTCAAGAGCAGAAAGTGGTAAGGGGTTTCTAAAGTTATAAATCTAGTCTTGCTTGGTCATGAAGCTCGCGACAGTACACTATTTATTTGCAGCTAGCCAATATAAATTCGGAAAGAGAGTTTTCAGACTAAGTTTAAAGATCCAGCAATCATCCCAAAATATGGTAAGTTGTCCATTTTTGAGAACACCAGAGGTAAAGGTTGAGACTAGGTTATTGATACTCGAAATGCTCTTTCAGAAGACAGAAGCTCGATGTCTAAAGTAAGAGTATATGATTAAAGTGAAACCTTTATAGTAATAGCAGTGCAGAATCAGAGCTTTCTAAGGGCTTTGATTATCTGAGAAGGAACGAGCCCACCATTTGAAGAGCAAGGCGAAGTTTAATGTTTTGAGGTTAAAGAGTCCTAATCCCCCAAATGATTTGGGATGGCAAATGAAAGTCTAGTTTGTCAGAAATTTGAAATTTGAGTGTATATTATCTCTAATCCAGAGAAAGTTTCGGCAAATGGAGTCGATCTTTTTAATGAGATAATCAGGCATTATCGCGACTGACATCCAGTAGGTTGGGATCGTCTTTAAAACCGAATTGATGAGGCTGAGGCATCCAGCGGTAGAAAGAGTGCTCTTTTTTCAACTAACTAATTTTTTGTCAATCTTTCCAACCAAGAAGTTCCATTTATCACCAGACAGAGACTTGTAATGGAGGGGTATTCCAAGGTATTGTATTGAAAATTCGATGATACCGCAGTCAAGGATTGCTGTGCTACACAATTTTTCGTTATGGTTAAGGCCTAGACCCACCATACGAGACTTGATGAGATTGATTTAGCCCAGAAATCAATTCAAAAGTATACAAGATGAACTTGATAATATTGAGTTGAGATCTTGAAGCATGGGAAAAAATCACGGGGTCATCGGTATATTGGATAGTGCATGCTACTTGAAAGATCCTTGGGTCCTACCACCTCTAAAAGCTTCTCAATAGTTGCTTGTTCCAGTATGTGGTGAAGGAGATCTACAATCAGAATAAAGAGGAGTGGAGAGATGGGGTTACCTTGCTGGAGGTCTTTCTTGTTGATTATCCATTTTTCAAGGATTCCATTGGTGATGATGGCTGAACTTAAAGGTATGAATATTTTAGAAATTCAAGATATAAATTTAGTTCTAAACCTTCGGTCCTGAAGCAATTTGAGTAGAGATTCCCAAGAGACACCATCAAAAGCCTTTTCGAAATCAATTTTAAATAGGATATCTTTTGCTTTAGTGATTCTAAAATAATTAAAAAGTTCTGAAGCTGATATATAACTGTTGAAGATGATCCTTCCTTTGATGAAGGCTGATTGGGAGGGAGCTATCAAGGAGCTAATCACCTTACTTAGTCTGATTGTGAGAAGTTTGGAAATGATCTTGATTATGCTATTCTCGAGACTGATAGGTCTGAAGTCTTTAACCGATGGGGACTCTATTTTTTTGAGAATGAGAGTGATCAAAGTGTAATTTAAGCTCGACAAATCGGCTGTTCCCAAGTGTAAATCTCTGAAAAGCTTCATGATATCATCCTTATGATGTCCAAGTGTCTTTGGTAGAAGGAGATGGGGAATTCCTCCAGACTAGATGCTTTATCTGGAGCGAGAGAGAAGACAGCATTCCAAACTTCATCCTTAGAGAATTTGGCTTTGAGATAGTTCAGTTCGGGTGATCCCTGTGGGTAGAGCTTCCCCCAATTTACGTCGATGGTCTCTGACGAAGGAGATCCAAGAAGGGCTGAGAAAAATAAAAAGAAGGCGTGATGAATATTGACCAGATTTGAGAGATATTGGCTATTGTCGTAGATCTCGTGGACATAATTTTTTCTCTAATGGTTACTGGTAGTAATATGAAAATATCTAGTATTTTTATCACCTTCTTTTATCCACTAATCTCTCAAATGTTGTCACCAATAGCTTTTTTTATGAGACGAGATTTTTTCAAGTTGAGATTTGCATTGGATTCTTTTGAGATGCTCTTCAGGAGAGAGAACGACGTCTTCTTTCAATGCATCTAAGTTAGCTATAGTGTGGTCCAGTTTCTTTTTCTTTTGGAAAATATCTCCTACAGAGGATTCGCTCCAATATCTAAGAGATTTTCGGAGGCATCTTAGCTTGGTGATAATGATAGCACCGCACCTGAAATCTGTCTTTTCAGCCCACGAGTATTTGGTAAAATTCTGTAAGTCAGGATAGTTATTTCAGAAGTTTTCAAACTTGAACATCCTAATATTGTCGGGGATGAGGATGAGGAAGAATTGATGGAAATCTTCAATGGTGCATGGTCGGAAGTGGTTCATGGCAAGGCCGAACAGTTGGTGAGAGGAAAATAATTGTGCCATTGCAGATTAACAAAGCATCTGTTGAGTCTGACGAGAGATGGAGTTTTCATGAGATTTGATCAAGTAAATTTCTTTTGAGCTAAGTTGATTTCGATCACTTTCAAGTTGTTAATTAGATCATTGAATGGCTGAAAAATAGAGGAATGAGTAAATATTCGTTGCAATGGTGATATCATGTCAAACAATCAAAAATCAAAAATTGATACGATAGTATAAGATATCATTATAAGAAACAGTAAAATATATAGTAATGGATGAAATGCAAGTGTTGTTATTGGATTGCGGTAAATTTGGTGTGATACTACTGTTGCAACGAATATTTACTCACGAAGGAACTGCTAATACTGTCTATTCTGCCGTCAGGGCGTCTGGTGATGTTGGAATCACTCAGAATGATCCAAGGTGACCATGATTAGTTGCAGAGTTCTGGGTGGTGTCCTCAAGTACGACTTGGTAGATATTTGAGAGAATTGTCCCACTGACACCGAACAACGTGTCATATTGTGATTCACCCAACATACGCATTGGTAAATATTGTGATTCACCGAACAACGTGTCAGCTTGCTTTCATCATCCTCACCGACATGTGGAATGGTGGAAGTCCGTCTTTCACTAACCCCTGTTTTTTTTTTCCACCATTGCTGGGCGCTAGCTGTATCCGTCACGTTTTAAATCGCCAGTACCTTATTATTTTATTTAATTAATTAATTATTTCTCTATCTACCTTGTGCGTGCACATGCCCTAGAAAGAGATATATAGTGCCGTAAATATGTAAGTCTTCTGATTTCATAGCCATGAGAATAAAGGCCAATTGAACCATATCCATTTTAAGCTTGGCTAAGTTTCCAATTCTCTCTCACTAGTCCGATTATGTATTACTTAATTCTTAAGGGTATTTCTGTGCTTCAAAAAAAAGGACTATTTCTGTAGCTTAAATGAAGTCATCATAAGAAAGTGATTAGTTAAGAACGCTGAGGAGGACAGGCGTGCAGGCCGACTTACAAACTCGATGAAGCCACATTATATATATATATATATATGATGATGATGATAAGTTGGAACCAATTTGATAAATAGGAAGATTTAATCCCAAAATGACTATGTTGGTGAGGTTGATGCAGAAAATTGCCAAGAGCATTATTTATAACTACAAAGAAGAGCATGCTCATTAATTTTTCCTGGAAACAACTACTTTGGTGAGGTTGACGTAGAAATGCCAAGATGTTATTCACAACTAGAAGGAAGAGCATGCTTGGCAATATTATATCCAAGAATTCAGGCATATTTTATCTCCGAAATGACTATCTTGGTGAGGTTGATGTAGAAAATTGCCAAGAACATTATTTTATAATCAGAAGTAACTAGGAAGAGCATGCTTGGCAAAATTATACCCAAGAATTCTGATGATAAAGCCGACGTTGACGATGATGATGATGGTGATGTTGAGGAGAAATCAAGTAAGCATGCGATACATGCTAGCATTGGCATGAGTTAGAATCGATGACACAAGCTATGGTTGGCATGAGCTGGAATCAACGTTAAACAAACAGATTTCTTTCTCCAACGGACTATGTTGATAAGATCGATGCGGTTTTTTAATTGATTGAATTTTTTAAAGAATTTTTTTGATTGAAGATTGATGCAATTTCATCCAAAAAAAAAAAAAAGAAAATATTGGATTGATCAAGAAAAATGCCAAGAACATAAGGATGAGCTTGCTAGATAATATATCTAAGTATTCCATATGGAAAAGAAATACATGTCTATGGGATGTGCTCAGTCAAGATGTCAGGCCCAAATTTTAATTGGGAATGAGTCGGACGTGATTGGGTCAACCATTTATTTCTTTACGCATAAGATACGTAAGGCGTGTAACACTCTGCATTAAACAATATTCAGCCTTTTTTTATTATTTTTGGGAAGCTATGACAAACTCAAAATTAAGAATGATTATTCTTCTTTCACAATCTTAACCATTGGAACGTATTTTATACGGATTTTAAGGCATGATGAACCATTTTCTTTTATAGTAGAGATTACGAAACTGATGTAGTACCTTAAAAATTGTGCAAAATGTGATTAGAGCCCTTGAAGAAGTTCAATTATTCTTTCACGCGCATGATACACCCTGGACCCGAAAGTCGCAGGCTGGAAGCGCTTCCGATCACGAGGGATGCGATTTGTCGGAGTTTCCGTGAAAAGTTGCTTGCGTGCGTGCGTTATGTTCATTTTTTTCCTTTGTTTGCAGCACGAGAATTTCGTGTTTATGGTTCACGTCAACTTATATCTTTCTCGTCTCGGCTACTTCCAAAGCAAGTATCACGCGTTCCAGACCTTGTCGATAGATTAACGGTATCGACTGATTGGGTTATCTGCAGCCCTGCTTCCACTTGGGTTTTGGCAATTTAATTCCATTTACAGCGCACGAGCAACATCCGCACCGGTGGTGTATGCACAAAGCATAGTTCACCATCAGCGTCACTGGATGACGCAACCAATGTGCCAGGCTCGGACAAAGACTACCGAACAATTTTCGGTAGGAACGGATCCATGATCCGACCTCAATAATATGAAATTCGGCCTTCACGCCGGCCCATATTATCTCCATCTAAGTGGAAAAATGCAACATTTTTTGTGCACCACGGACGGTATAGAAAATTTGATATAGAGTACACTATCTTATTCGATTGGTCCACATAATCATTATTTTTCAATATATAATTAATATCTGTAAGTTGATTTTTTCATTTGAAAATTTTGTATGATGAAAATGCTCCCATTCTTTGAAAAAATTATGGCATTCTATGCTCATATTATAACATTCTGCATTCAAAAAATCATAATTTTATCTACAGGATATCATAATATAATACAAGATGTCATAATATGCACGGAATATCATAATTTTTTTCAAAAAATAAAGATATTTTCGTCATAATTTTTTTCCAAAGTCAGAAACATTTTCTTCGTTCAAAATTTTCAAATGAAAAAATCAATCTGCAAGCATTAAATGCATATTAAAAAGTAGTTGGATAAAAATGTCCCTTTCATATTACGATATCTTAGGCCATATTATGATATCCTGGGTCATATATGCCACAGGATATTATAATTTTTTTCAAAGGACAGGAATATTTCCGTCATACAATTTTTAAACGAAAAGACCGATCTGCAGGTATTAAATGCGTATTGAAAAATGATGACTATATGGACCAATCGGACAAGACGGTGTGCTCCATGTCGGATGTTCTACACCACCTGCGGTGCACAAAGAATTTCTCGTGGAGAAATTATTAGGTGGACCAAGTCCACCATAGATTTAGGATGAAATCATCCTAGCATGTGTTGCTATTACATATAAACATAAAAAAGGAGGAGAAAAAGTGATTAAATTCATCTTTGTTTCATGGTTCACTTGGTTTCTCTATCTGAGTGCCATGTAATTTGAGCCACTGAATGAACGAGTACAATGGTCTTGCATATTAGAAACTTCTTATAAACAAGGACACAAGTGAGATTGGTTAGACAGAATAATTCGTGAGTGCATTTTCTTTTCCTCTAGATAAAATATAGAAACATGCCTCCAAGGGTCATTTATACATAGACCCTAAAAATTTCCATTAGCCGCAAAAACTTTAAATTCATTGCAAGCCACCAATCTCTGTCACAAAATATTATCATGTGAGAATTATATGATAATTAATTTTTTTATGTCCTTCTCACTAATTTAGCAAAAGACATATTTTCATGGGAGTTGCAAGAAAGGAAAGAGGGAGTAGCACTTTGAGATCCGTGCTATTGAATGAATGGCAAAGTATGGAGTATTTTGAAATATATGCAGTCACTTTAAGATCCATATAAATGTATGAATAATAGAGAATATAATATTTTAAAATCTATACAGATAGATAAATAATAAAGAATGGAGTGCTTTGAGATTTTGGCAAGCATATGAATAATAGTAAATATGGCATTTTGAGATCTATACATACAAATGGTTGGTAGCAGATAGAGTACTACGAATTTTGTGTAGGTTGATACATAATAAAGGATTGAGTGCTTTGATATCTATGTAGGTGGATAGATGATGAACAATCATCATTTTGAGATTTATGCAAAATGAATGGATGACAAAGCATAGAGTACTTCGAAAACCATATAGATGGATGAATGACAGATGTTGAATTACTTTGAGATATATGTAGGTAGATGCATGATAAAGGATGAAGTGCTTTAAGATCTAATATTGATGGATAGATGTTAGAGGATGGAGAGCCTTGAGATTTGCACAAATAGATAAAGGATAGAGTACTTTATAATCAGTGCAGGCAGATGAATTATAGAAAATAGAATATTCTAAGATTTGTGCAAGTGAATGGATGATAAAGGAAGAAGTATTTTGAGATTTGTGTGGTGAATAGATAATAAAGGATAGAGCGCTTTGACATGTGTGTAGATAGAGGGACCACAGATGGAGCACTTTAAGATCTATATAAATAAATGGATATAGATTGAGCACTTTGAAATCGACACAGGTAGATGGATGATAAAGAACAAAACTCTTTGATTTATGTGCATGCGGATGGATGATTGAGGTTGGAGTTGGAATATTTTAAGATCTATGTTAGCAAATGATAAGAGGATGGAGCGCTTTAAGATCTATATAGATAGATGAATTATTGAGAATGAAACTTTTTGAGATTTGTATAGATGGATAGATGATAGAGAATGAAGTGCTTTAAGATCTATATAAATAGTTGGATTATATAAGATGGAGTGCTTTGAAATTTATGCAAATAGATGAATGACAAAGGATGGCTTCTTTGAATCAAAAATATTTTTATATTTTTTTTACTCCATCAACAATGTTAGGATCCAGGTACACAACTGGCTCATATCGTAACAAATTTAAAATTTTGGTAGCTTATTGATATTTTTTAAAATTTGGGGCTTGAGTATAAATGGCTCAAACTTAAAGATTATGTCTTTGTAATTTTCTCCTTTTTTTTTTTTTTTTCTTTTTTTCTTGATACCATGTTAAAACAAAAGAAGAAGATAAAATCTATGTATATCGTATTCCTATTACAATAACATGTACATCAATATATAGCCTAGCTAATCATGTGACTAATGAAAAAAGTCTATCAAGACTAATAAGACAATATCAATCATATTTGGACTAGTTTAGGATCACTCATTTTTTCTTTAATTTTTTCTAGATCGTTTAAAAAAGCTTGTGAAGAAAAAGAAAAGTGAATTTTATGTAAAACGTTCACTTTTAATTGTTGATTTTGTTAAAGAGGGATTTATTTTATGTAGGATTTTTGAAAAAAAATGGGTAACACATATTTAAGAATTCTTGAATGATTTAATTTGTTGACGTGCATACAAAAAGGCAGGTATGCAAACTTGTATTACCTGATATACATCTATTAAACGTTCAACAAATATACTTTGAATATCCAATATATGTTTGTTTGGACTACCGTCCTCTTGCTTAAACCTAAGGGCGAAATCATTGAGGACCTTCCAGCGTGCCTCTTTACGCTCAAAAAAGAAAATCTCTACCCTTTTCTCGTAAAATCAATAATTAATAAAATAATTTTTTACATGAACCTATAAAAGAAAATCAATTCCACAGTACAAAATACCCCAGCCTCATTAACCGTCAAGTCTCTAGTAAAGTTGCCTTCATTGTAGACATGGAAAATCATGGTTTCATAATTTTATTGAAGAATATGCACGATTAAAATAAATCTAGTGGGCTGCATCTGTTTTTATTCTGTTTTTTTTTAATTATTTTGTGATCAGCATGGGTTGCATCTAATGGTCACAAATGCCTGAGCGTTGGACCACATGGAGTTCGAAGCCTAGCATGGAGTGGGCTCAGAATTGAGGAGGAGGCCCAAAGGCCAGGCCGGGCTTGGGCTTGAAAAATGGTTTCACTCCCTTGGGCTCAGCCGAACCCAATCCAACCCACCAATAAGTAGGTCTAACATCCATGAACATTCCTAATAGTCTTGGGGTATGTTTGGTTGGAAAGAGTTAAACTCTGAAATGGAAATCAAAATGGCCTCCACTCCAACTGTTTGGTTAGAAGCATTTCTATTTTCAATCAGATCCCAAATGTAAATCTAAATATTTCAATCCTTCAAACATAGTACCAACTCTCTCCAAGCATTCAAATTTCATCTTGATTTTGATTCCAATTCTGGATATGAGCTAAATAGGTCTGAAAATATATAGGAATGGTGATGAGTTGGATATGAGTTGGGTCAACTAATATTTTCTCTAGAATCCATAAATGTCTTGCGGTTTAAACGGATCGGATTAGATATCCAGCATGTTGGCTATAATTACTACTACTAATAATTAGCAGTTTCGATTTTTAGTTCAATTTATTTTGATTTCGAATGCAAATTAAATGCACTCTTAATTTCTATTTTCCGCTAATAGAAAATGCACGGAGAAGGCCCTTTCCCAACCTAGTGTTCACCTTAACCTGGGCCAAACTCTAAACTGACCCGGTAGGGGCCCTCAGCAGCAAACGTATCCAACGTACGTAATTAGACCAGGTGCCAAATGGCCGCGGATATTGGGGTTGGGCTATATATAATAGCATTGAACTTGCAAAATCAGGGCTTACTCTGCCCGCATAATCAATAGAAGTTTGGGACTGTGTCCTGGAGAACATATTAAAATTTAAACTGGTCCATGCATGCTGGAACCCTACTCGAATTAATCATGCCTGGCTCTGACGGATGGATGAGATGTGTTCGAATAGTTGGTAAATTTGAAAAGTTGATGGGCCCAACATCTAGCACCTCAATAATGCTGTTTGTATATTAGCCTGTTCAAAGGAACATGATCCATTTGGACCACGTCAGACTCCCAAGCATATGAAAGCAGGCTAATGCCTCCATTTCATCTCTTTGTATGTATCTTGCAACCTTGCTTCTGCTTGGATAGTTGGCTGGCTGTAGCTGAACCATGCTTGCCTCCTTTGTAACTGATATGGGCATATATCAAGAAGTCAATCTCTTCTTCTCCCTGTTGCTCACGTATAGATCCGGACTGCAATCCAGGATATTCTCAAACACAACTCTCACAGAAATACCCAATAGGAAAAAACATGCAATCTAGACATGCGGCAATCTTTCATTAGCTACTCTTAGGCAGATGGTTGGTTTTAAAAGACCAAAAAAAAGAACACCAACAACTTCTTCTGAACATCCAAATCCTCCATTCATCCAACATCTGGGAAATTCTTAAAGACTGGATTTTAGATGGTTTTCAGTTTGTGAAAACTATTTTTGCAGCACAAATTTCATAGCTTTATGGATTTGCAAACATTTATCTGAATTGTGTTTATAGGCAACGACAGTTGTAATAAGATAAGCAGTATAACCTAATTCTTTAAGAGGACTGAATTCATCAATTACATAGCTTTCCAAGATATTTAAATGACCAAATTGAAGATGCCATACTCATTAATCATCATGAACAATAGTTTCAAAGCAACGTAAAACACCATTTTCAATTTTCAAAGAAAAACTGATGTTCTTAGGTTTTTTTTTTTTTTCTTTTTTTTTTTTTGGTAGAATGTTCTCGGGTCATTGCTAATCTAGTAATTAGGCAATTCCTATCATCCTTGAGATAATGCATACCATTTTCAATGCGTAAAATATGCCCCTTTTCTTATAGTTGCCCCACATTTAACTGATTGCCCGCGGTTCTCTTTGAGAGCATTATACTCGTGTTAATCAGTTACCTCTTTGTGGCCCCCATATTTTTTTTTTCGTAAAACACCTCCTTGTGCACAAAGGCTATCTCCTCGTAGCCTTTCTGCACCAGGATTTGGGTTGTATCTTCACGTGAAAGAATGGTTGATCTTTTTTTGCAATATTAACCATTAGTTTACATCTTGCACAGCTCTAGAAACATTCTAACCTCTTTCTCTCACCTTTTGCACATATCTTGAAGCGGTCATTGTGGGATCCTATGGTTGACGTCATGATCAAAGGTGAATCATTCTTTTGAGCAAAAGATACAACCCGAACCCTATTCACCAAAGCTTCATAGGCCAATTGTCAAGTATCCTGAGGATTTGTGATTGTAAATGCCATTCATGAAAGCCACGGCCGTGTATTTTGTGTTAGATCTATGTTGTTGAAGGACTTCATAGTGTAATGCGCTGGATCTATGATTCTATGTTGGTCACACAACCAACCAATCTAAGGGAACCAAACATAGATCCCACGCTGCATTAGATTTATGGTGGGCATTGATAGGTTAGTAAAAAAGAAAAAATATAAACAAATATTAAGTGGATAGCAGGAGAAGAGAGTGAGAGAAAGATATGTAGTGGAAGTTCTCAAGTATTCATCCACGTGACTTTTTCCAACGAAATACACCTTTGCATGGGAACGTTATAATCATAAAATTTAAATTCTAACTCCTCTTAATAAGATCTGTCACAAGGTATACTTTATCTTAATCTAATATATTGCTGCCATCTTTTGAATCGCTGGCATAGAGCGTCTCCACTGATATGCAAGACAATAATGGATCAAAGAACTTGTTGGAGTCGGATCCTCCAATATTTTAAGTTAGAGAGGAAATACTTGATATCAGAAAAAAAAAGAATTTAACGATAATGAAGGAATGAGAAATTTGTGGTTATCTTATTCTTAATGCAAATGTTTTAGATGTATATATAGCTATGAGATCTAGAATCCTTTGAAGATCGTTCGGAATATATTACAAGACATGTAGCAACCAATTGCATAGTAACTATCTTAAATCTACTGTAACCATTAGGATCGTGCTATGATTGTCCCTAAAGATGTTATTGTGAGTTTTAATCTTCAATGTGATGGAAGGAGTATATTTCCATACAAGGGAGTAGAGCTATTATCTGAGACAGGAGGGCTCAAGTAAGCCTAGGATGATTGCCGAGCCGAATGATCGTTTGGTTGAGCTACAGGACTTAGAGATGTAAGGTGATGTGTAACTTTAGAAATTGACTGCTTCTGATTTGCTCGGTCTAGTTTTTAGATTGATCAGAATTGATTCGGCCCTATCCTATCAAAACATTATAAAAGTATATCCTAGTTGCCATGTTAGTTATGATCAATTGAACAAATTATATTATCAAGCCCGACTTTTGCCACATTATAATCAATGATAATGACAAACTTTTTTATTCTCTCTCAAACACTGCTGCCCATGCTAGCCAGAAACAAAACACCGACAATACTTCATAAGTTGGGTTATTATTCTCACAGAATCAGCAAAAATGATCATAAGAAAGCACGGGTAGTTCCATGCCTTTTTCCGAGCCTAACAGCTGATCCATTAGCGCCTGTCATGGTCCCCAACCTAAATTCCAGACTCCTGAACCATCTCCGGCTCTCCCTCTTGATAAGGCGACCTTCCCCAGAGAGAGACTACAGTCTCTGAAAGGTGTCCTCAGTCATAAACTGAGTAAAGATCAATGGCACGTCTCTCAATCGGACGGTCCAGATTCGCTTGCCGCACTTCTAGGGCCCAAGTGGACGTCCTGTGAACTAGCCGTTATTGCAAAAACAAACCAGTACCTCTTTACCGTATTTAAATTCCCGCATCCCATGTGTTCATGTCCGCGAAAAACTGGTTCCGGCCCTTTTAACCAGCCCGTATTTGGAACTTATTTGCGGAGTCCCTTAACGTTCATTCCACCCCAGGAACATTAAAACTGCTCTATTCTCTTTTGTCTCCTATATTCCCAGTTCTTTTGAAACTGTGGATCGCAGCTAAAGAGGCCGCTTCTACCCCACTCCCCGTCTCCGAACACACCCCCCCATCCCCCCACCCTTAGTTTCAAGGCAAATGATCTTGGAGCTCTCCCAGTCGTTCATTTCCGATTGAACGGCGGCGGACGACTAACAAGAAGAGGGGGAGAGCAAGAACACCGAAGCCGGCAATGGTGGCTGGACGCGTGAAGGCCGCGATGGGGTTCCAGAAGAGCCCTGCGACACCGAAGGCCGAGACACCGAGGCGCTCCTCCAGCTCCCCCGCCTCATCGACGAACTCGAAGTCGACCGTTTTCTCCCGGTCGTTTGGGATTTATTTCCCTCGCTCCTCCGCCCAGGTCCAGCCGCGGCCGCCAGACGTGGCGGAGCTCCTCCGCCTCGTGGAGGAGCTCCAGGAGAGGGAGTCCCGCCTCCGAACCGAGCTTCTTGAACAAAAACTTCTCAAAGAGACCGTCGCCATCGTCCCCTTCCTCGAGAGCGAGATCAGCTTCAAGAACGACGAGCTCGGCCGCTGTAGGAAAACCATAGAGATATTGGAGGCAGAGAACAAGGGGCTTAGGATCGAGCTCGAGTTCTTGCGGTCCAAGATTCGCGCGGAAGAGGAGGATCGGCGGCGGAAGGAGAAGAGGGTTCAAGAAATGGCGGCCGAGATCGAGAACTTGAGGAGGGCGATCGAGGAAGAGGGGAGGAGGCTCGGCCGCGGAACAGAGGAGATGGACGAGTGCTCGTCTTCTCTTTCCCAGATGTTTCAGGGGCTGGTCGACGCCTCGTCGAGATCGAGTCTCGTCAAGAATGTCAGAAAACGGCCCAAATCCGCCGACATTGCTCCGAATCCTGAGGTCCAGGAGCCAGATTTCACCGATGTAAACGAACAAGGTGGGAAAAGTGAAAGAGCGCTACAATCTCGCCGGCATAAAGAAGAGATTTCAAAACCTCAAACGCCTAAAATTCCAAAACCTCCACCTTTGCCCTCTTTTCCTTCCAACTCTTCTTCCACTACTTCTTCGTCTTCTTCCTCGGAGTCGACCGCGGGGTCTAGAAGCAGAGCGCCAAATCTAACGGGACTGCCGCCAATCCCGCCTCCATTACCAGCAGGAGGTGTCAGTTCAGGCGGCGGATCCCGGCCTGGTCCGCCTCCTCCGCCACCGCCCCCGCCGCTGGCAAAAGGGGCGAGATCCACCTCGGTGTCGGCGGCGTCCGTGAGGCGCGTGCCGGAGGTGGTGGAGTTCTACCATTCGCTGATGCGGAGGGACTCAAAGAGGGATTCCGGTGGAGGCGGCGGTGCCGGCGGAATACCGGAAACACCAAACGCTGCGAACGCGCGGGACATGATCGGCGAAATCGAGAATCGGTCCGCTCACCTCCTCGCTGTAAGTCTCGTCACCTCCCTTCCCTCCTGTCAGCCGTTCCCGAATTTACGAAATTGCCACTTTTCTGAGGCCATTAATAAATCGTTCAACGGCCTAACTGAAACATAGTGCTGTAAAATGACCGTACTGCCCTTATTGGCCTACTAGTTCGTGCCGGAATCCACCGTGCAACTTGTAGGTCAGCGTTGGGTCGTGCAGCGGCTCAGTAGCCGTTGTAATTTTTTGGACCAACTTGTCCTCACAAGAAACCAATGACATACCATTGCACGACTCTAGACGTCCACCTTTCATTTCCTTGACGTCCGATTTTCACCTTCTTCGAACCCTTCCAGATAAAGACGGACGTAGAAACACATGGCGATTTTATCCGGTACCTTATTAAGCAAGTGGAGACCGCCGCTTTCACGAACATTGAAGACGTGGTGGCCTTCGTCAAATGGCTTGACGACGAGCTCACTTGCCTGGTATTCTCTCTCTCTCCCTCTCTCATTTATATATATATATATATATATATATATATTCCCTCGCTCTTTTAGCCGGCACTTCAATTAATTCCACAGCCATTTGGTGATGTTGGCCTTCGGCCAGGTGGACGAGAGGGCGGTGCTAAAACATTTCGACTGGCCGGAGCACAAAGCTGATGCTCTGCGAGAAGCCGCTTTCGGGTACCGTGATCTCAGAAAACTCGAATCACAGGCACTGACCTTCCGCGACGACACTCGCCAGCCATGTGCTTCTGCTCTCAAAAAGATGCAGGCCGTGTTTGAGAAGTATGCCTAGCAATCCACTCTTTAGTTTTGCTTTTTATTTGTTTGATAAGTTATAAATCCCTGTGACAGACTAGAGCATGGGATATATAATTTGGCACGTATGCGAGAGGGTGCTATGAAACGATACAGAAGCTTTCAGATCCCTTGGGAATGGATGCTGGATAATGGAATTGTCAATCAGGTATGTCAGGCAATTCTCTCTGTTACCTTCGATTCGACTCCGATTTCTTTCGTTTGCCAGTACATATATTCTGTGGTTTAAGGGAATCAGGTATGCGGTTCTGGAATGCAATTTTTTATGTCTCTGATAATAAATTTGCTATTAATTAAGAAGGGACCTTGGAAGGGGGCCCTGGCAAGTAATGCAGTTAGTAACATAGGATGAAGGGTTTGGAGATCTCGATGCACGTGAGCACGGGGTCACGTGCTTTTTTTTTTTTTTTTTTTAAATAGCATTTGTTGATTAAAGTTATCTTGGAGAAAAGCTTTTCTGCTCTGTTTAAGGCTCATAGCTGTATCCAAATTACCTAGAATATTAGAATTCAAATTACAATTGGTTATCGTACCAAAAAAATTACAATTTGGTTCCGTGATCATCAAGATTGGTTGTTGCCTTCTACATGACAAGAATGGTGAGAACTAGGGATGACCATGGAACTTGTGATGGGATGCGCAATACCTCAGATAAGACAGATTAGGCAGTAATTTAGAAGTTTAAAAATCTTTCTTTTGTAAAAGTATAATGCTAAGCACCCCGGCAATCGATATAACGACATCCGAACTACTCCTCGCGTTGCCAATTGCTATTATAGGCTAATATAAACAAAATATGACCTTGTTATGTCAGATCAAGGAATGCTTTATTATAAATTAGACATGTTACTCTTTTCTAGTGAATTGTGCCAATTTGCTGGTCATGAGGCTATACTTAGAAGCACGTATTTCTTAATGCGCATGTATTGATTTTGGGACACAGAGCACGTGATCTCTTTCTTGAGCTGTTTTCGTAATGTTACTCACCTGTTATGAGAAATCTCTTCCCCCCTCACTCTGTGACGTTGGGTTCCAAGAAGGAAGAGGTAAAAACGAAATGCACCTTTGTGCAATTTATCTGTAGAAGAAAATTGGAATGAAGATGAAATTATGATTGTCAACTAATGAATGTTTTTCCTTCTTAACCAAGCTTCATGGTTCTTTATCATTGAACAAGGCGTGTTTTTGCATTAAACCTTGTTATTAGCAGACATTTTTGGATATTTCCAGCTACATAAAATGCCAGAATAATTCATCTAGCTCGTGTAACATGTTAGAGTAAATCCATCTGGCACGTATAATTTATCCAACGAAATGCATAATAAGCGAGTATTCTTAACGAAGAATTATTCACATGAAGTATCAAAACCACTACTGGGCTCTGTGCCATAACTATCCATCTCTTTGTTGTTGATAGACTTTTGGATCAAGCATTTCATTCACTGAGTCAACCAACTGGGCAGGGGAATACATGTGTCCAGGTGCAGCGCTCATGGTATCTGATTGAAGAAAAAACGATTAAAACATTAATGTGTTTAGAGGTATTCCTAGGTGTAGATCCACAAAACCTATGTGACCAATACTTTATATTTTTATAATAAGACTCATAACATAAAAGATGTATTGAAATTTCATAACATGTCATTGACCAATCCATTACTAGTATATTCAAGATGACAATCATTATGGTTTAAGTTATCGAACATGTAATGGGATCTGAAATTAATTTGAATTCAGTTGTCTCACGGATTTTCAAAAATTTTCCTTCAAGGAAGCATCTACCTCCCTAGTTTCCAAGTCTATTGTGAAGACTAGAAGTTTTTTACACCATAAGGATGTCAATGATCGAATGGCAGTTTCGCTCACAACTACAATCTGATTTGAGAGAATTTTCAGCTTTAGATTCCTGGGCAAAGAATCTGCTCTTGTAGCTAACTATGTGTGTCATGCAGATCAAACTAGCATCAGTAAAGCTAGCAATGAAATACATGAAAAGAGTCTCTTCTGAACTTGAAGCCATAGGGGGTAGCTTGGAAGAAGAGGAGCTTATACTTCAGGGTGTTAGATTTGCCTTCAGGGTGCACCAGGTAATTAATAATTCTTTAAATGAAGTCTCTATGCACGCGGAGAGAAGTAAAAGTTCGAACAAAAGATACCGTTCATTACGTTTAGTTTTAAAAGAGGCTTCTTATTTTTTGTTTTTTGGTCTCTTCATTTGATCCAGTTTGCGGGAGGCTTCGATATTGAAACAATGCGAGCATTTCAGGAGCTCAAGGACAAAGCTTGTTCGTTCCATATCCAAAGCCAAAACCCGAACCAACAGCAACAGCAAAAGCTCTTTTGCAAGACTGTATCTTGTTAGATTAACAAGTAATCATCTTGTAAAACATTCTCCTTGACATTGTGATGTCTTACTTATTTTTTCCCCCCTCGAATGGACGCTTGCTCTCAATGGAGAACGGTTACCTCGCACATCTCTATTCACACAAAAAAAAAGTATTTGTTAATATGGTCTGCAAAAGGCCATGATAATGTCCAGGGCTGTTTGCCGTCAGAAATAACGACGACGACGTCGTCGTCGTCCAGGGCTGCACATTTTGAGGTTGAAAATTAGCTCGCAACCGATCTGATAAGGTTGCTAGCAGGTTCAATTGGAATTGGTTCGCTCCAAGCCTAGATGTCTTTGTTTGAGTTTAGGTCTTAGATCACGCAAGAAGTGGCAATACTTATCCTAAATTCAGGTAAAAAATGGACATCAGCGTGCCAACATTGGTTTAACTATGTCCAACTAAAAAGATGGAACATTTAAGTCTTCTGGTTTCTGTAACTCCAAAAGAAACCATAGTTCTTTTTTTTTTTTTTTTCGTTTTAACAGTCATAGGTTTTGACATGATGCTTGAAGGGGAGCAAGCGATGGTTATGTCTCATGATTAACGTGCAGATTGAAGGTTAGTCCAGGTCCGTACCGAGATCTTGAGATCTGTAACTCAAATCCAATCCAATCTTATTTTTAGCTTGAGCTTCTCAGTCCAAATTTTAATCGACCATAATTCTTTCATCTTGGGTTCAAAATCCAATTGATTCAGATTGAATCAGGATGGATCGGATTGGATTCAGTTGACCAGATCAATTAAACCAAGTCATGTAAATAGCTTCCATCCTATATGTACACAAATTAGGAGTAAAACAAAATGAGTCCTGGATGGTAAGGCAGTATCTTTGGAAAATGGAACCGCATGTAATATATGTATATGGTACATTTATATTGATTCAAGTTTTGGTTTGGTAGGGTCGAGATTTTCAACCCAAACCCTGTTCAGGTGGGTTTCTAAAATTGTCCAAGCCTCGCTGATTTCAGGTCAAGCTCAAGCTGACCCAATTTCCCCCACCAGATTCTGAGATTCGTAGAAGTGTTCAATTCGAATCTCAAAGTCCTACGTGCATCGCGTCACCGGCGCGGTATAGCCAAGTGGTTGCGAACCTTGGGGCAGTACCAGGATGCTTGCTACCAGTTCTGCCCGTGGCTCTCCGATCCTTCCCCTCCCTGCCCCTCCTCACTCCATTAATCTCCAGAATATAAGAAACGCCAATCACCACCACCGGCTGCCCTCGAGCAGCAGCCTCTTCGATAGAAGAACCATCCTTTGCTCTCTTACCCACTCCGGCCGTGCCTTCCGACCCGTCGCCGCATCGCCAACGGCGATGGACGGCAAAGAGGGGGCGGAGAAGGAAGCGGCCACCGCCATGAAGCTCCTCTTCGTCGAGATGGGAGTCGGCTACGATCAGCATGGGTATGCCCTCTTTCTCTCATCACATACCCTTCACTCCGCTTGTAATTCCCCATCTCCACTCAAATAATCTTTTTTGTAACCTCTCTTTCTCCTTACAAATAGGCAAGACATCACCGCCGCGGCTATGCGGGCTTGCAGGGACGCCATCTCCTCCAACTCCATTCCAGCCTTTCGACGAGGTTGGTTCTTCTAAAGATTTTTACCTTAAGGATTGGGATTGTTTAGTGTTTTGATCTTTTGCACTTCGTGTTGTACCTTTTATTGGGATATTTCTTTTGGAACTGGGATGATGCAGGGTCGATACCGGGTGTTAATTCTGATCAGATGAAGCTTCAGATCAAGTTAGGGGTGCCTCCATCCACCCAGCATTTGCTTGATATAGAGCGAGTGAAGTCTGTCTTTCCTTAGTGAGTCTCTCATCCCTTTAATCTATCATTTGGAATCCTTTATTTAGTTTAAAATAATATGTTATATGGTATTATTTCCAAGATTAATTGTTCACGAAGAAGGATCCATCTGCTTGGAATTTGTTTTTCTATGCATGGATAATGGATGAGATCAAGAGACGGACTGAGAAATCTGCTAATCTTATTGATATTTACATAGTATCTGCGAATTTATTTAGGTTAACATTGGAACTCCAAAATTTATGACGAAACTTGCTGATGAGTTCTTTCTGATAGCAACTGCACTATTTCCTCTGGCACATAAAGTACACAAAGATTAGTGTAAGGTCTAAAATAAATAATGTAATTAGTTGTAACTATCTAATATGATTGCATCTTCCTATCCTTCACGATAGGCATTTTAATGACATCAT
Organism: Elaeis guineensis; assembly: GCF_000442705.2. Classification (NCBI taxonomy): domain Eukaryota; kingdom Viridiplantae; phylum Streptophyta; class Magnoliopsida; order Arecales; family Arecaceae; genus Elaeis; species Elaeis guineensis. The sequence continues at coordinate 121,360,669 of NC_025994.2, read as the reverse complement.
CCGAAGATCTCTTCTTGTACTGACCTTGAATTCCCTTTTGGACAATGATTAGTAAATCCTGACACATGTAAGATCATGTGCACATATTTAGGTGAAGTGGTTGAGAGATCATCACCTATATCAACTATTTTTAAGGTCATGGAAGCTCTCTCTCTCTCCCTCTCTCTGACCTTGATATGGGAATTTTCTGTTCATTTGTGGAAAACCATAACAATAACTATGGAACAAAATCAGAATCTTGTTTTACTGTTCTGAGTTGACTTTATGAAACCTCATTACCTACCATAAACTTATTGGAGCATCGCCTCATATGAATGAATGTGTGCATCTCCTTTTTTCATTAAGTGTTATTATGTTGGTAAACTATATGCTTCTTAAAATTGACAATGCCGCAATAAGGAGTACTTAAGAGGGTTGATGAGGAGCCAATGAGAATGAAGACAAACCCATGCCGGACTCTCTTTTATGTAGCATATTGTGTCAATATGATATTAAAGAGAAAAGTGGGTGGTTCCATGTTGTGAATACCAGACAAACTGTATCCAAGTTCAATTTTGATCTTTTTCAAAGCTGCTTATGAACATTTGTTAACAAATCTTGATGTGTATTTTCAACACAGATTTTTTGTTTCTTAGGATCTACAGGTTCATATATCAATAGCTTATAATAAAACTCTGAAATGCGATGCTAGATAGGTAGAGTTTGAATGTAGATAGGGTTGAAACTCTGGTACTAATGCATGTTAGGGTTCAATTTTGCAGCATGAAATATGTTGATTCATATTGTGATTGATAAAATTGCAACCACTCACTGGACTTCTAATGCCTATTTTTATGTTCCACTATTGTTGCTGTAGCGGTAAAATTATTAATTTTGAGGTTGTTGATGGAGGGATGATATGCTCAAGTGGTGTCTGTCTCGAAGCAATGGGAGATAAAAATGATGACTGCTATGTTGTCAATGCTGCAGTGTATGTAGGTTATTGATATCTCGATATGTCTGTTCTTCTAAAAACATTTCTTGTTTTTCTCTGAATACTGCCCTTTCCTCTTTAGAAGCTTTTGTATTTTCATGTTATGTTACACTATTAAGAGCTGATAGAGTTATTATCAATAATGTGAATCTTCTTTTTTATTCCAGTATCTGTGGCAAATTTGTACCTTCATCAAATGTATGATTCTGGTACTAATGCATGTTAGGGTTCAATTTTGCAGCATGAAATATGTTGATTCATATTGTGATTGATAAAATTGCAACCACTCACTGGACTTCTAATGCCTATTTTTATGTTCCACTATTGTTGCTGTAGCGGTAAAATTATTAATTTTGAGGTTGTTGATGGAGGGATGATATGCTCAAGTGGTGTCTGTCTCGAAGCAATGGGAGATAAAAATGATGACTGCTATGTTGTCAATGCTGCAGTGTATGTAGGTTATTGATATCTCGATATGTCTGTTCTTCTAAAAACATTTCTTGTTTTTCTCTGAATACTGCCCTTTCCTCTTTAGAAGCTTTTGTATTTTCATGTTATGTTACACTATTAAGAGCTGATAGAGTTATTATCAATAATGTGAATCTTCTTTTTTATTCCAGTATCTGTGGCAAATTTGTACCTTCATCAAATGTATGATTCTGTGATTAATCATGAGTATAATGTTTATTATGTTTTCCTTTGCTTCCTTCTCTCTTATGTGACATATTCGGGTTGTTTACAGTTACACATGCATTATATGGTCCCACAGAGTAGGTAGATACATTATGACAAAAGTGTTTGATAATGTTTTCCCCTCTGTTAGATGCATTTTCTTTTGGCCCCTTACCTCTTCTTTGAGTTCACGATGCTTGCAAACACGACCTAATTGTTCATATTAAAATGTCATTCCTTTTGTCTATCCAATTATTCCCATTATAAGCAGAAATGCTTTATTATGACTCAACTATGAGCAATGATATGTGTCTTGCAATCTACGACTCAGAGATTTTTAATCAGAGAGATGTTTGAAATGGTGAAATGCATGCGATTGTTCTATAGATTTCTTTAGCAATATCTGCTTGTTACTACCAGAAGCTGTTCTTTCCATGGTAGAAAATTCAATGAAGCCCCACATTGAGGATCGACATAATGAACGTCCAATATTTCCTCCAACAAAAAATTGGGGTCGATTATTCAATGCAGGGACAAGGAAACTTTGGGATGTTTTGCCTATGTAGATGTAAATTGTTAGATCCTACACCAACCTTTTCTTTGTCTTTGCTGCCATACAATTAGGTATATCCATGCACCACCTGCTAGATCTGCTAGTCATGAGATTTCTCCATCTTTAGTTCTTAAGAATTTTTATCTGGGAAATTGGTTTCTATACCATTAAACATATCACTGATCTGCCAGTGCTTATCGTAAAATTGTGAGTAGAACAATGAGACAGCTACGGCCTTGAAGATTTAGTTTGTGCCATCAAATCAGCTGATGACCTGAAAATACACAACAAATACATCAATAATTGTCTTCATCAATAACAGATGTCTAGGGTCAGGAGAAGTTGTGAAGAAAAGTTGATTTCTCATTTTTTTAACTAAAAGAAATGTCTATAAACTTACAGTCACATCTATTTCCGGGTGTATCTCACTTAAAGAGGACCAAAGCTGCAGGAATGAGTTACTAATGATATGCTTGGTGATTCAATGGATCCAAGGAAATCTATTATCTAAATTAACATCTTGGTAGCATTACCAGTGTCTGTCTTAAGCCCCCAAAAGAAAAAGGTGTGATCACATTTTGCAGACAACCAACTGTAAGATAAACAACTGATCTATGGTGTTGTGTGGTTATTTCTGCAGCATGTAATCGAAACTGATGATATTAGAACAGGGACATTGGTGAATTCAGAAGGAAACTTCGGAGGATTAACTTCAAATGAGTACTATCGTGGAAGCTGGAGAGGTTTTTATATTGTATGTGAAGGGAAAGTGATGCAATAGCCAAGAAATATCCATTATAAATTATCTTATGGTCAGCTCTGATTATATCATATAATAGAAGGTGAATACAGATGAGTGTTGCAAAGATGAAAATTTGGAAGTGGTTGTGCATTCTGTATGGATAAAGCTAAACTGAGAACATTAAAGGAGGATGACTACAGTGTCTCATCTACTATACTATACTATACTATAAAACTGAATGAAATAATTATACAAGCCCTAAAACAATCCCAGGAATAATCAATGGTATCATCCATAATCCACATCCCTACACCAGAATGACTTGTAACAACTCTACGTAATTGTAGTGCTGCCTATCTCTTTGAGTAATTAATTCTTCATCAATATCAAATAGTTTTTCAAATACACTGACATCTTCCACTTAATGATGTCACTTGGGGCCAGGAAAATTGTGGACACCCAATTATTGTTATACAAGTTTCTTTGAATGGACCAATCACCCTTTGGACTGTTGGTGAAAAATTAAAATTTCTCCACAAAATAGAGGTTATTTCTCACCATTCAAGGCATCAATTAAGGATTGATGGAGGCCTCGTACAGCACTGGCCATTATTAACAACTAAATAAACAAGCAAATTACATTGGAAAGAATGCTTTCAATCATTAATTGGTAATGAGAATCGAGTTCTTTTCTTTTTTCTTGCATAAATATTGTGTTTCATCTCACTTTTTGTTAAAGGAGTGCTGCGTATAAGATCTGATTCCATGTATCTGGAAGGCCAGCAAGGCACCAGTGGCTGCAGTCCATGCCTTGATGATCTCCACTGTATGCAGATGGATGGGCATCTTTCCTGAGCTGTGAGAGCAAGGTTATATCTAGCAGATAGACTGGTTTTGATATGGTACCCAGGACGTTCTTAACTATGCCTTGTGCAGGAACTGGAGCTCCTGGGTATGTTGATCCACTGACTGGTTGTGTCTGTTTAGAACAATCCTTTGCATTAGGCTCACCCCAATCTGATCCTCTGGTTTCCATAAAATTTACAAGAAAATGGAGTAGTGTTAGAGAAATTTAAATCTACAAATGTTTGGATATTAGATCAGCTTCATGAAAGAAAGAATTTAGTGTGTATGATACCGTCATTCTTTTCCTTTTCCAATAATGTCTGTCTTGGCTGTGTCAGAAAACAGAAAAAAAAAGGGAAAAAGAAAGGAAAGGAAAAGAAAAGGAAAAAAGGGGAATGTTCTTCATTTTAGACTGATTTCAGGATAAGCAGTTTTGGTAACTGTGTATAGTGGGAGCAAGAAAAAGAGAAATGAGACTGAAGGATGTTGAAAAATGTTAAGCATGTTGAAGGGAATAATGTGGCATCCTTTAGAAATATAATGTTCAATAGGGAGATCTTAAAGATCGATATTGTGACACATGGATATTGATTTGAAATAAATCCGACATTATCCAACAGAGCCACAAGCATGACAGATCATATGATAAATCTTCATCTCATGTCGCACAAGAGTAGAGAAATTGTCAAAAAAGAATGCAGAATAATGGATTATGCTCAGATAATCATCTATGTAAAATTATGGGGACCGAGAAATACTCAGACATGGTACAAATTTCTAAGAAATATGAGCCATTATACATATTCAGTCTTATGGTGCTCATCTTTGAAACTCGATGGAAGTCAGGATAGAGGCTAGATTTATGACAAAGGCACTGAAGCAAGTAAAAATGACACTAGATGGAATGTAATGCTGCTTAAAGCTCATTAGTCAAGGTTGTTTTTTTATTTATGCAATTGATAAACTTCTAGCTAGTGAACATTGAGATGGAATTCAATAGCAAAAGAAAGCATATGGAATTGATAGGATAGACAAAAAAAAATGTTATCTAGTATTTGGTTGTTATGCTAGCAAGAATGTTCCAGTTTTAGCAGTGGGTTCGTAAAATATTGGCTTTAAACATAATTAGTTTACTCTTCTTGCAGATGACAAATTGTTGATGCTTATATACTGTTTATTTGTTAAATGGAGAATAATGCTACTAGTGAACTATGAACGATTTTTTCTGGATGATGAGAGGCCTAAATACTGTCTGAACTAAAAGAATAGAAATACTTGTTTGACTCACCAATGCCAATTTCATTATTCTAATAAGAAAAAATTGACTATGAGTGTTTCTATGGGACAGTTGGCTTTGCGTGCCATTGTTGTGCTTGTCACAGATGATTCCATGGTTTTCATTTGGTGTGTATTGCCTATGGATGCGATTTTAATTGATCAGTGGAAATTAATGTAAATATTGTAGTATGAGGGACCTTTTTAAAGGAAAATTGCCGGAAGATTCTTGGAGCCAAAATATATGATGTGAATTTGGTTATGATAAAATGAAGCTTTAGCCAAAAAAGATAGGCTACAATGGCTTAAAGCGTGTACTTAACCAGATGCGTCGTCTGCACCACATGATAGGCATTTCTGTTATATTACAGGGCTTGGAACGATTTGGGTGGTCACTAGTTACATTCTGGGCATGCGAAGAATGCAAAGGAATTGGATCAATGTCAAAAAGAGTATTACAAATCAGATAGGTTAGCAGTGATTGTTTGGGTTATAATATGGTAGAATCAGGAGGAAAATCGAATGAGAAAATATACCCAACAGTTACAAGGATCTAGATGCGTGGGACAATGGATAAGAGGACATCAGAACTTGGCTAAAGACAGGATCTAAAAGGCATGCATTGTCACCATATTGGTGCTTAACCAGGAAGGTAGAATCCATTAAGCCGACAACTAGGATGTATACTGATGCTTGTTACACTCTCTGCAAGCCAGAGAATGCATTGTACAACTATGTGGATTTCTAGGTTTTTCTTTCCTTTTTTCTTCTCTCTTTTTCCATCCTTCTCTATTGGTATGTGTGGTATTGTTCTCATATCTTTACTCAGAAACATTATTTCACAACATTGCTCTTATTATTGTTTTTGGCAAAACACCATTGCTCTTTTTCAGATGGCCAAGGTTGCATAACTTACTGGTAGTGGGTTGGGGAAATTCCTTGAAAGAAGACTTTGGTCGCCGCTGGGTTGATGTTGTAGTCGACCCATTTGGCCCATGTGGTCAGCCCCTTGGTGAATGCCTGTAACCTGTCCATGTCTTTGAGCACCTGACCTCCATCCTGCACATAGTCCCATCTGCACCATAGAACACATTATTTTGACCCTTGTTAGCAAGACTGCTGGTGCTGGATGATGAAGGAAAGATGAGCGAGAGACCAAAAAAGAAAGGAAGAAAAAAAAAAGAGAGAGAAAAAAACTACTGATGTGTCTAACAAAACTAGGAAACTTGAACAAGGGAAGCTCTCATACGGTTGGGAGTTTCCGGTGTGAGTCCACCAGTGCCATGTGTTGAAGATTAGCACATCGTAGCCCAGCCACGCTTTGCCGCCCTCGATGGAGTCGAGCTTCAGGACACGCCCCCTTGGTCCGCTGATAATGTCGACCAGGTACGTCGAGCGGTAGAACATCACCGACACTCCATAGTCCTGCCAAAAGTAATCACGTTAGGTGCAACTGACCATTTCTTTGTTTGCATTCGTGGGCTTGTTTGCATAAAAGGACAAGATGTAGATATCTCTGCTCCCGGATTGAGCAGGGCAACGAGGCCATATGCCGTGGGAGACCACCACTGCTATGGAGTACGAAAGTTTCCCGTGATAATTTGCAGGTAGCTTTGGCCTTTTCTTCCTTGTGGGCATGCACGGATGAGACCTCACATGAAGTTATTTGTTTTTAGGCTTATTTTAAGAGTCACAAGAAGGCTCTATTGGGATACCTCTGCCTTGCCTATATGACTCTTTTTTTTTTGGTGAAAAAAAAGGAAAAAAAAAAAAAGAGGCGCATTGGCCGAGAAAGGTTAAAGGGGGATGAACTTTTTTATGACAGGGAAAAAATGAAGGAACTTGAGAAAGGAGAGAGAAAAAAGAGGACGGGACGAGGGAAAGCAAGTTACTGAGTTTAGGTTTCTCTCTTGCTTTGGGCTTTGTTCAGAAGTGGGCCAGCTAAATTGGGCCTTTTCAAGCGCAGGTCTATCCGAGTACAAAAGAAGAGTCGCTTTCCCAGCTTTCCCTGCAGTGTTCCAAGGATCACCATAGGACTATGGCTGGCGGTTTGATTATTATATTCTTTATTTGTTGTTATAGAATTTAAATTTCATGCTGAAGGAATCTTTATAATCTTTTCACAACAAAAAAGGCAGCTCTCTTTCAGGATAAAATAGGGGAGATCATCATATGATGAAGTGTTAGTCACTCATTGTGTACCTTCTATTTTGGCAGGGCTCTATTGATGAGGCTTTTGCAAAACCAGTTTTGGACTTTGTTGCCAGGACAATCCATCAGATGGTCCGAGATTGAAGTCGGTATTTTGTAGACAAATTTGGATGTTACTTTTCCTAAGCTATGATGATTATATTAGAAAGACATAAGGCAAAGGGGAACATCAAACTATTGCTTGTTTTGGTGCTCGTCTATTCTGGATGAAATAGGATGGTCCATCCACCAAATCAGCCCCAACAAGAGTAAACAATGTTAATATTTACAAACCCCCCGAGAGAGAGAGAGAGAGAGAGAGAGAGAGAGAGAGATGAACTGAGATCGGAAAGTGGATGGATTTTGGAGACGCCCAATCATCGGGTAGACACTGATTTGAATTGTTAAATGCTTGTCAGGCTCCAAAACTGGGACAGGTGGTGTGTCTCTTCTACGGGCAATTCTATGATGACAAACCATGTGAGACGTTAGTCAGTGTTGCGACGCTCTGGCACGCAGATACGTGCCATATTGGAAAAAATATTAGAAGTCACATGATGTGGAGAGCTAGTATATTTTCCCTAATAACCTTGGGAAATGAGAGGGAGACAGAAGCAAACTTAAGCAGTCCGCCTAGGTGCCTTTTCCCAAGCAATTCGGCAAGCATATGTTATGATTGCAAAGATATGGAGTGTTATTTTCTGTTCACCTCCAAAAAGTGTTAAACTAGATACTCCTCTTAGATACGAATATGCTTAACATCATTGACAGGATCTCAAGTGAAACACAAGTCATTTCTCTCAGACATAAGGACGATAATTATAAGATCAATTTTGTCATTAAAAAAAAAAAAAATAGAGGTTGCTTTACAGTGCTTGTCTTTTGGTTCTACTCTGATAGGCCCAAGCCTCCACTAAGGAAAGAATAAGTAATGATGACCATATAAATACAAAATTAAAAAAAAAAAAGGGCACTTTTGCCTCTCATGATTGATGATACTGTCCTACATAAACAAAATCACACATCCATGTGCAGTAGAGGTGACATTGGAGATTCTCCAATAGCCGGGCTCCACAAGCCTGTTAAATTTAACTATCTAAAAACCTCATCCATTAAGTAAATGAACGAATCTATAGTTCAAAAGAAAGTGGGAGATGAGATGAGGGAGCCTCTAGGTATTAGCTCAGTCCATCATATTACTCAAAATAAGAGAGAGAGAGAGAGAGAGAGAGAGAGAGAGAGAGAGATGTGGGAAAGGCACCTCAAATGTGAGAGTCCAGGGAGTCTTTGACCTGGTGAAGGTGGTCCGGGCGTAGGGCACCGACGCATGGAGCATGCAAGCAAGCGACTCCCATTGATTCTGGCTTATGGAGTCTCCCACAAACATAATCTTCTTTCCCCTCCATCTCTCCAAGAAATCCAGGCCATTGAACCTTCACAAAATTCCAATGATTCTTCAAAACAAATCCACTTATCTATGACCAAACAAAAGCTTATTGGTGGTAAGAAGGAGAGGAGAAATAGTAGCAGCAGCCAGTTAGCAACCTTGGGAGGTCGCAGGCATTGGGCCTCCACCTATACTTGAGGTAGAGCTTGTCCGGCCGGCCATACTTCTGGCAGTCGAACTCAGGCTCCACGAACGGGCAGCTCAATGAGTCGTAGATAGGATATGTGTCATCATAGACCCAGCTCCCTTGGAAGAAGTCACAGCTAATTCTCTTGGTTAGATCCCTCCGGCCCGCCGTCCCGTTGTTCTGCTGCTTGTTTTTATTCTTATGGTGAAACCTCTCTGTTGTCATCCCATGCAAGGAGACAGCAAGAAGTGCCAAACAAGCACAAAGAAGCCCAAAACTCAGATGGGTTTTGGACCCCATAGTGAGAGGAGGGAGGGTTGGATGGGATGAAAGGATGGCAAACAGAGAGAAAAGAGAAGAGACGGGGGGGTGGGGAGTGGGGGGTGGGAAGTATTGGGGAGGAGGAATAAGGGTTGGATCAAGGTTTAATAAAGACCCATTTGCAGGATTTTATGGTAGATTTTAGTGCGTTATGGTAGATTCACTGGGTATAATGCACAAGAGAAAGTTACCATTTTTGTCTAGTTTAATTCTTTCTGGACAAGCTGCGCGGTAATTTATAAAAGAGCTAATCTGAGATGGATTTGGTTAACACATTAGGTGGTCTTTCTCACTTTTTGGTGGTAGCTAAAAGCAAAGAAAGGAGGCTCCTTCAAAGGGGATAAAAGGAGAACAACCGTGTGCTTCGGGCCGGGTCAAGGAACAGGAGGAAGTAGCGAGGGAGCTATGCGAGGGGGCCCGTTTATAGCATTCTTTTTTTCCCTTTTCTTTTAATAAAAAAATTAATTTTTTATTATTAATTTTATATTTTATAATCATGTTACCGGATCCAAGCGACCGAATCCGTTCCGGTGGTCACCAAAGCTGGGTTAGGATTGTCGGCCAGCCACACGTTGATGCGAGGTGGGTCAATTTTGGATTTGTTGGTTGTCTTAAAGTAATTCTGTTTTTAACTTTGATAAAGAAATTGATGGTGATAAAATTGCAGTTTTAATGTAAATAAACAGATTATGTGGTAATTAATTAAGGTATTCAATGCTTCTTTGGGATTTTGCATATAATCCCAGCCTTTTTCGGGAAAAGGAAGAAGACTACTTAATTTTCTGTCTAGAGAGCAGAATGATCCATTATGATTCTCTATAATAGACACCTTAGGCTAACAATGAGATAAAGATGACTGCATTTTGATAATTTTCTGCTCTGATAATCCAATTAGTCAACCAAATTTATTTATTCCACGCTTCAAACAATTGTTTATGATACAAATTAGTTCCTTCACAGAGCCTGTAACAACCTCCACTTTGACAATGGAAAAGCAGCAATGTGATGACTTGTAAATTGTAAAGCTATTGAGCTGCTTTTTGTTTGGTAGGAAGAGTTTGTGATTCTTAGATATATGGTAGACTATTATTGCTTACTGTTGCGGTCAATCCTCTCATCGTCTGGTCATCGAAAACGAGCGTCTGCAAAAGAAAGTCCGCACTGACCGGAGATGGCTCCGGCGGGGACCCTCCGACGGTCAAGTCAGAGAGGAGACTAGGCAACAGTGAAAAGAAAATAATGAGCTCAACGAGAGAGAGCGAGAGCTAGAGAGGAGGGGTTCAGGGGTTTCGAATGGACCTCCTCCAGCACTGTTGCCTTCTCCGTTTTATAGTAGAGCATGGCATGGCACCGTCATTAATGGCGCAGACAATGGGAGGAGTTGTCAAATCGTCGGAGGCTGTCAGAGTCGCCGTGGACTGTCAAATCGCCGCGGGTTGTCAGAATCAACCCATGTCCTTGGTAGGACAATGTTTTAGGGTGGTCACACAGCACGTCCTTGACAGGACAGCAGCCCATAGCGGTCGTACGACATTTGGGAGGGCTGGCCGATCATATATCGGTATTCGGCTGTCGGGATGTCGGGTGATGATCCGGCGGCACCATCGGCTGGTCTGGTGTCTTGCTTAAGTCGGACGTCGGCTGCCACCTCCGACAGTGAGTCGGTAATATGGGTTCGACCGCTCGGTCGGTCGGAAACAGCATGGGTCGGTTCGGCCGACACACCTTCGGTCGGATATTGTCGGCAGCCGTCCGTCGGGGTCGTCCGTCGGAGTCGTCCGTCGGGATCGGTCCGTCGGTCGGGGTCATCCGTCGGAGTCGTCCGTCGGTCGTCGGTCGGGGTCGTCCTTCGGAGTCGTCCGTCGATCGTCGGTCGGGGTCGTCCGTCGGAGTTGGAGTCATCCGTCGGTCGTCAGTCGGGGTCGTCCGTCGGGGTCGTCCGTCGGTATATCCCAACAGTTGCCCCCCCACTCCTGAGTCCGATGTCGTGTTGGCTCGCGTGAACACGTGAGCGATGGCTTCGGACGAAAGGAGTGGTTTTCCGTCTCGTCTTGCCCCGACTCTGGCGATCACATCAACGAACGATCCAATATCGGTCGTCCCGACTGTAGGTCGAGCATGCACGTCGGGTCGGAGGTCGGCCAACCTCCGAACATTGCTCGTCGACATGATCATTCCGTAGAATCTGATAGTCGAGTAGCGTCTGACGTATTCGGATAGGATAACGATGGCAAGTCGAATATCCATTGTCCGGCCCTTGGTCGGACGTATGCGTCGGGATATATGATAAACGGTGGCAAGCCGAATATCCTTCGACCGGTCGTGACCAGATCGGTATGTCGCGAATGCGACTGCGGTCATCTTGGCGTTTTGCCCTTCTTAGTCGAAGCTAAGTCGGCAAGTTAGCCAGCCGCATTAGTCGAAGCCCTTTGCCTTCAGAGGTGGGGGCCGTCGTAGATATTCCGCCCCTTCGATCTCCGTCGTAGAATCCGATGTGTCCTCGACGATCAAGACGTAGATTGAGCCGTTGGTTCGGCGATTCGACGATCAGGCCGACGACGGAGTCGTAGATTCGGCGATCGGCAATCGAGCTATGTTGGTCGGGGCCTTTTGCCTTCAGAGGCCGAGGCCGTCGGTTCAGCGATCGGTGATCAAGCCGTTGATTCGGCGATCGATGATCGAGCCATATTGGTCGGGGCCTTTTGTCTTCAAAGGCCGAGGCCGTCGGTTCGGTGATCGGTGATCGAGCCGTTGATTCGACGATCGACGATCGAGCCATGTTGGTCGGGGCCTTTTGCCTTCAGAGGCCGAGGCCATCGGTTCGGCGATCGGTGATCGAGCCATGTTGGTCGGGGCCTTTTACCTTCAGAGGCCGAGGCCGTCGGTTCGGCGATCGATGATCGAGCCATTGATTCGGTGATCGATGATCGAGCCATGTTGGTCGGAGCCTTTTGCCTTCAGAGGCTGAGGCCGTCGGTTCGGCGATCGATGATCGAGCCATTGATTCGATGATCGGCGATCGAGCCATGTTAGTCGGGGCCTTTTGCCTTCAGAGGCCGAGGCCGTCGGTTCGGCGATCGATGATCGAGCCGTTGATTCGGCGATCGGCGATCGAGCCATGTTGGTCGAGGCCTTTTGCCTTCAGAGGCTGAGGCCGTTGGTTCAGCGATCGGTGATCGAGCCATGTTGGTCGGAGCCTTTTGCCTTCAGAGGCCGAGGCCGTCGGTTCGACGATCGGTGATCGAGCCGTTGATTCGACGATCGGTGATCGAGCCATGTTGGTCGGGGCCTTTTGCCTTCAGAGATCGAGGCCATCGGTTCGGCGATCGATGATCGAGCCATTGATTCGATGATCGGCGATCGGCTGTGTTGGTTCGACGATCGGCAATCGAGCCATTGATTCGATGATCGACGATCGGCTGTGTTGGTTCGACGATCGAGCCATTGATTCGGCGATCGACGATCGGCCGTGTTGGTCGGAGCCTTTTGCCTTCAGAGGCCGAGGTCATCGTAGATTCTTCGCTCCTTCGATCTCTATCAGGATCTGTGCACGAGGAGCGGGGAGAGGGGTGTAGGAGTCATACTTACAATGCGTCGGCCTCGGACTCCGTCATCGGGGCAAGACCCGTCTATCGGTGGAGGGCCTGCTGGGTTCAGCATGGGCCCGACCTTTCTTCTATTTTTTCTTTCGGCCCGTGCCTTAAGTCAGGCGTCGGTCGGAAGCTCCTTCGTCCGCGCGCATGTACTTGTACGTGCGCTCCAGCAGTTCGGCGTATGTCCGAGGGAGGGTCTTGTCCAAGGAGTATGTGAAATGGGACCCCCTTAGCCCCCTCTTCATGGCCGAGATAGTCATGTCTTCGTTGAGGTCCCGAACCTCAAGCGTGGCCGCGTTGAATCGCATCACAAAGTGTCGTAGAGTCTCATTTTCTCTCTGCTTGAGGGAGAAAAGACTGTCCAAGATTCGTGGCGGCTTCCGACTGGTGCTGAAATGGACCACGAAGGAATGTTCGAGCTGCCCGAAGGAGTGGATACTTCCCGATCGAAGATCGGAGTACCAGGTCCTGACAGCTTTGCGGAGCGTAGCGGGGAAGCCGATGCAAAGAAGAGCGTCGGTTGCCTCCTGAATCGTCATGAGAGCCTTGTAGCTCTCCAAGTGGTCGACTGGGTCGGTGGAGCCATCATAAGGTTCCACGTGTGGTATCTTGAACCGATTGGGGATCGGTTCGTCGGGGATGAGTCGGGAGGTTGGGCGGTCTGGAAGTCAACGTCGTTTGAGGACTTCTGTCCGTCCACCTGCAGTTGGATAAGCCGACGGTCGATTTCTTCGAACCTACGTTCGTAGTCGTCGATTCATCGGTGCTGAGAGACCCCGAGGGTGGAGTCTCCTGATGAGTCCGAGAGAGAGGCAGACGGTGTTCGCGGCCGCTTTTCCTTCCTCGCTCGTTCCAGCTGGGAGGGAGATGACCGTCGGGACCGATGGGTGTCACGCCACAGCCGCCCCTCCTCCTCTTGGTGGGAGCGCTGTGGCAGGTGCTCCCGAGGAGGCGACGGAGACCGACGCGGGTTTCGGCGGCTGCTCCGGGAGGGCATCGGACGTGCCGTCGGTTGCTCCGCCGGCGAGGACGGCAACCGGATCGGTTGTTGCTGAAGGCTCTTGACCGCGTCTGTCAGCACGGTCATCTGCCGCACGATCACCGCGATCTGTGCCTCCGTGGTCACCGCGGGATACGGAGAGCTAGGTTCCGCCATGGAGGATGGAAGAGAGGCCTCTTCCCGACGGGAAGAGCGCCTCGCCGATCCAGTGACCATCGACCGCTGAGCTCTCGTTCTTGTCATCTTAGGAGATGCTTCGAGTTCCGCAGGGGTTACAATCTCTGGTGCTGTCGATCCCCCCTACCTGGCACGCCAATCTATTGCGGTCAATCCCCTCATCGCCTGGTCGTCGGGAACGAGCGCCTGTAAAAGAAAGTCCGCACTGACCGGAGGTGGCTCCGACGGGGACCCTCCGATGGTCAAGTCAGAGAGGAGATTAGGCAACAGTGAAAAGAAAACAAGGAGCTCAACGAGAGAGAGCGAGAGCTAGAGAGGAGGGGTTTAGGGGTTTTGAATGGACCTCCTCCAGCACTGTTGCCTTCCCCGTTTTATAGTAGAGCGCGGCATGGCACTGTCATTAATGGCGCAGACAATGGGAGGAGTTGTCAAATCGTCGGAGGCTGTCAGAGTCGCTGTGGACTGTCAAATCGCCGCGGGTTGTCAGAATCAACCCATGTCCTTGGCAGGACAATGTTTCAGGGTGGTCACACAGCACATCCTTGACAGGACAGCAGCCCATAGCGGTCGTACGGTATTTGGGAGGGCTGGCCGATCATACATCGATATTCGACTGTCGGGACGTCGGGTGATGATCCGGCGGCACCGTCGGCTGGTCTAGTGTCTTGCTTAAGTCGGACGTCGGCTGCCACCCCCGACAGTGAGTCGGTAATATGGGTTCGGCCGCTCGGTCGGTCGAAAACAGCATGGGTCGGTTCGGCCGACACACCTTCGGTCGGATATTGTCGGCAGCCGTCCGTCGGGGTCGTCCGTCGGAGTCGTCCGTCAGGATCGGTCCGTCGGAGTCATCCGTCGGGATTGGTCCGTCGGAGTCGTCCGTCGGTCGTCGGTCGGGGTCGTCCATCGGAATCGTCCGTCGGTCGTCGGTCGGGGTCATCCTTTGGAGTCGTTAGTCGGTCGTTGGTCGGGGTCGTCCGTCGGAGTCGTCCATCGGAGTCGGAGTCATCCGTCGGTCGTCAATCGGGATCGTCCGTCGGGTCGTCGGTCGGTATATCCCAACAGTTAAGGTGTCGAGATCTACTACCCTTAGAGCGAAACCATCTCCTCCACCCAATCGTGAAGTATTGTCCGCTTTGGAACGGGACTCGGGCCTTTGACCCGATCAACACCCCGCCCCTCACGGTTTTGCCCCCAAAAGGCGCCTCACGTGGGAGAGGGGGAACTCGCACTAATAAGCAGTAGAGTCTCTTGCTTGTTTCCGGTATGGGACTTTCGGGCTCGATGCCCCCGATGCCCATCCCACAACAGAGCCCCCCAACAAGGGAGTCTACTGCTGCAGGTAGGGGACGGGTTCCCACAAAAGACGCCAGGTGTCGAGATCTACTGCCTTTAGAGCGAAACCATCTCCTCCACCCAATCGTGAAGTATTGTCCGCTTTGGAACGGGGCCCGGACCTTTGACCCGGTCAACACCCCGCCCCTCACGGTTTTGCCCCCAAAAGGCGCCTCACGTGGGAGAGGGGGAACTCGCACTAATAAGCAGTAAAGTCTCTTGCTTGTTTCCGGTATGGGACTTTCGGGCTCGATGCCCCCGATGCCCATCCCACAACAGAATCGAGATCTACTGCCCTTAGAGTGGAACCATCTCCTCCACCCAATCGTGAAGTATTGTCCGCTTTGGAACGGGGCCCAGGCCTTTGATCCGGTCAACACCCCGCCCCTCACGGTTTTGCCCCCAAAAGGTGCCTCACGTGGGAGAGGGGGAACTCGCACTAATCAGCAGTAGAGTCTCTTGCTTATTTTCGGTATGGGACTTTCGGGCTCGATGCCCCCGATGCCCATCCCACAATAGAGCCCCCCAGCAAGGGAGTCTACTGCTGCAGGTAGGGGACGGGTTCCCACAGACGGCGCCAGGTGTCGAGATCTACTGCCCTTAGAGCGGAACCATCTCCTCCACCCAATCGTGAAGTATTGTCCGCTTTGGAACGGGGCCCGGGCCTTTGACCCGGTCAACACCCCGCCCCTCACGGTTTTGCCCCCAAAAGGCGCCTCACGTGGGAGAGGGGAAACTCGCACTAATAAGCAGTAGCGTCTCTTGCTTGTTTCCGGTATGGGACTTTCGGGCTCGATGCCCCCAATGCCCATCCCACAACAGAGCCCTCCAGCAAGGGAGTCTATTGCTGCAGGTAGGGGACGGATTCCCACAGACGGCGCCAGGTGTCGAGATCTACTGCCCTTAGAGCGGAACCATCTCCTCCACCCAATCGTGAAGTATTGTCTGCTTTGGAACGGGGCCCGAACCTTTGACCCGGTCAACACCCCTCCCCTCACGGTTTTGCCCCCAAAAGGCGCCTCACGTGGGAGAGGGGGAACTCGCACTAATAAGCAGTAGAGTCTCTTGCTTGTTTTCGGTATGGGACTTTTGGGCTCGATGCCCCCGATGCCCATCCCACAACAGAGCCCCCCAGCAAGGGAGTCTACTGCTGCAGGTAGGGGACGGGATTCCACAGACGGCGCCAGGTGTCGAGATCTACTGCCCTTAGAGCGGAACCATCTCCTCCATCCAATCGTGAAGTATTGTCCGCTTTGGAACGGGGCCCGGGCCTTTGACCCGGTCAACACCCCGCTCCTCACGGTTTTGCCCCCAAAAGGTGCCTCACGTGGGAGAGGGAGAACTCGCACTAATAAGCAGTAGAGTCTCTTGCTTGTTTTTGATATGAAATTTTCGAGCTCGATGCCTCCGATGCCCATCCCACAACACATATTTTTTTTTGGTGAATCTATTATCGCATACCTTTGTTAACATTATGATAACAACAACCAGCAGGGTGCAAGAATATAACGTTTTAAATTTTGAAGGGTACAAAAAACATGACTAAATATAATACATGCTCCATTATTTGGTGTTCTTTTTCCTTTTTCATGCCGCAGCCTTTTTTTTTTTTTTGGTCGGAGAAATGAAAGTGGTGCTCTTAACAGAGGTATTAAAAAGGACCAGGCCATCTCCTCCCGTGACAGTGGGGCCAAGGACCAACCTCGCGTCACGGATGTTGATCCACTAGAATTTTATATCCGTAGTAATGGTACTTTATGGGAAGGATTTGAGGCAAAGTGGGAGGGATAATACGAGGTGGGGTTGGCTTGACTTCTTTAGAGTGAGAAGAGAAACATGGGGTCAGGCTCACTCGTGTTATTATATTATTATTACTTCCGCTGGTTAAAAACAACAAAATCCTCACTCGAAGCAAAGCCGATTAGTGTTTGGTGAGCTGCCTACCATGGCCAATTAGTGCGCTATTATTTGGTAGCCCTTGCTACAGTAGAATTTGTTGTTTAATTTTGTTTGCTTTCTTTCTACTTAACCTGCACTGATCTGCATTTAAACTTTAAATGCCTTTAGACTACTTGTCCTAGGTGGCCCATTGCTAATCTCCTGTTAGTTTTGCCACCCACCTAATGATGATTAGGTGCTGCAAATAGACGGGTCAGATGGAAACAGAAGTCGTCCGGAGGGTGTACTACCCAAGATATATCTATGGATGCCAGAAACCATCAATACGGAATCTATTGGCAAACAAGAGAGGTTTTTCTATGGAGTCAGTGAAGGTTGTCGCGTGCTTTGGTCTGTTACCAGGATCACTGAAGACATCAATCACATGCTTTGTGTCTACTTGTTTGTCGCTTGCTTTTGTGCTTCGGATGTGGGAGGCATGCAGTCGATGACCAAAATGAAGCTATCAAGATTTGTGGCGAGAAGAAACGGATTTTATATGGTCAAGGACTCAAGATCTGTTGTTGATTGCCATGAAAGACTCGCATGCAATTCTTGTTTCTTTTTAATTGAAAGGGAGGCCAAAAAAAGAACCACCTCAATTTATTAAGAATGAGGGAGAAAAAACAGCGTTTTCTAAGTATTTACATAATATTCACAAGAGGATAGAAAGAGCTGGAGTGAAACCAAGTTTGGCTATCAGTGCACACAAAATTTAACAAGAACCACAGCAGAAAAGACAGACGGGCGATTCTTTCTAACAAAGAATGATAGCGGCAAAAAAGATCCACTGATAGTATAGCTGGAAGAACGTCTGATCCTTGTCACTGTCAGACCATGCCGTAGATATCTTTGGAATTTGGACTTGTCAAGGAAATCAGTGTGGTCAGGTCTATGATTTTGGGCGAGCACCCAGAATCGTTTTGAAGTGGCCATAGAAAGTTGGTATTTTAACTGCGATTTTTCTTTTACCATATGAGATTTTGACCTAAAATTTGTTCATAATGATCTGGTCCACATATAGTTTGTTTCTTTCCACTTAAACGGTTTGTATTCAGGAGTTTAAGGGGTCAGCCATTGGATGGTCCTGGAGGTATAACAGGATGGAGATAGTTCCTATGATGCACGGGTTTGGCACTCATGCTGCTTCACATGTGGCAAAGAAGGTATGACTTAAAGGATAGTCTTTCGTGTAAATGAGATTTCTATTTATCTTATATGGCCATGACTTTGTGGGATCTCAATTTATCTCCTCTTTCGTTGTCCTTGATATTCTTGTACTCTGATTCCTATAAATGTATCTATATTTGTTAGGTATAGTTTATCCATCCTACCCAAAAAAAAAAAAACAATTTATATGCGGAGGCAATAGGTGTAACTCAAAGGAACCTAGTATGCACAAAATGAATGTCCTAGTATCCTTGGAGTTATCTAAGGGAAGAAATTCTGCTGAGTAGGAAATGCCTTTGGAGTGATGCATGTTAAGGCTTCTTATTTTTGCTCGGAGCATTCTAAACAAGAAGGGTAAGACATTGTGTCACGTAGCCGCCATTTGTGGCATTTGAAACCTCTGGCTCCTCATTGCCTAAGACTATAAGTTCACTGAAGTACATTTAGAAGGAGCTTTCAAAATTAGATACACACAATGGATGGTTGGAAACCTGTCTGTTTCTTAGATGTCATGTGTTTCTTTTCTGTTCTAAACATGTATTGAAAACTAGGTCGTTGTTTAGCGGTTGAAACTGGTTCTAGAATGGAATCTTAGGAGGTGTTTCTTCAAGCATTTGACATATATAAATAATTTTTACATTCGAAACAATCGATAATATGGTGGCATTACCATCGCTATTATCGATAATAAGGTATTTTTGCACATAACATTAATTACAGTGAAGATGGAGCCAAGTCACATTATTTAGCTATTCATTTTGTTTAATCTAGCTAATTCAATGCTTTTTTATAATTTCAAATATGCTTTCCTAGAATGTTTCTGTGTTTCCCATGCTCTTTATAGGTAAAGAGGCGTGCTCATTAAGACAATTGCACAACTCACAACATTTTTGTCAATTTTGTTGTATTATTTAGCTGATTCAATGCTTTTTCATATTTTTCAATAATGCTTTCCTAGAATATTCGTTTGTATTTTTTTGCCTTTTGTGGGTTGCTTAAATATGCCACCTAAGACTCCACTTCGGACTAGCAATTTTTATAATTTATAACCATTTCACGCACGTCACTTTCAAAAAAAAAAAACTACTTCACACATATAAAGATGAGGTGTCCACTTACTGATACGCCACGCCAAGGTTGGCCTGCCTGATGGTTTGCACACCATTGAAAAAAAAAAAAAGCAAAAGAAAAAGAAAAAGAAGGCTCTAGCTGCTTGGGTTTAAAATGCAACTTAATTATATTTTACTCTCTTTTTTTTTAAGGAGAAATTTTCGTTTCTTTGATCCATTGATAGCAACAATCTTCACTGGGACAGCGCCCCACAATCACATGGCGCGGGACCACAAAAGTCCGGCGACAATCAATCCAATTGTAATGCCGGCAAATTCAAAATGTGTGGGCCGTGATCTGGGGTCGTCGAGCACGGAATTTTCTTTAGCCACTTGCCTTCTTCTCAATTATAGGTCTCGTGGTGGCCAAGTGCGAACCAATTGGTACTGTCGCGCATGGCGCGAGTGGTGGTGCGTCCACTGGAAGCTAATTGCAGTTGGAGGGGACTTATCCCGGTCCAGATCATGATGACGGCCACCGCCGAGCAAAAGATCAAACCGCAATTAGTTGTGCTTGGACTTTTGCTCCAACAGCGGCTGGAGGGAGACGGGGGCCATGCAGCGAGCCTTCATCAGACGTTGAGGTGCCCTTGGCCGGACGCATCGATTGCTTGTCATAATCATTGACTTGGAAAGGGAGAGATCAGCGACGCCTGATGGCAATATTTGGATAAAGGATCAAACTACCTGACTATTAATCCAAGAATTCTTAATTTTAACATAAAATGTTAAAAGATTTTATTTTGTTGATTATTAAAAGAATCCACAGAATTCTTTTGGCTTTATTCTATGCTGATTTGAGTTACAACCATCTTTTTAATCAAAGAAATTAAAGAGAATGTTTTCTTTTTATTCCTTTATCAGAAGTTGCATATGTGAGCTTAAATGCTGAGGGGTACATGTCAAGCAACACGATATGATATGTTTTTAAGTGAAATTTTCTGTTCATAGAAGTGATCTTTAATATTCTCTTTCTCAAGAAAAGAGAGGTTGTTTTGTTGATGAAAAGCATGGAAATGCATGCGTTGTAGTTTCTCACTCTACAGGAGTCTGGTTGGTGGCGTTTGGCACATGTGCCATTAACTGACCAATTTGATAGTACTCATTAAATCAATTACTGTTTGTTTGATGGTACGCATTCACTAACCAATTTGGCTGTGATGTCCCATACTTACTCATGAAGTTTATATCACACGCTTTACCTCAAAAAATTGAATGCGTTCCTCTATCATTTGCAAGTAACAAAACTAAAGCAATATTGTCCTGCTTTAGGAGATGGTGAATTAGCCTGCTAGGTTCCCTTTCTAACAAACTGGCTTTCCAAAGAAGCAACTTTTGTGACTTCTGTTTAAGATTTTTTTCTCGTCTATTTGTGAAACATTACGATGGTCCTGTTTATTGAGTGATTAAAAAGAAATAGCTTTTTGTCAATGAAAAAAGAAAAAATATATATAACTAGCTTACAACTTACGATAAATTTATAAGGACTAATAGCTGATGGGTCAAGCTCAAGCCACTGTGCGTTTTCTGGGCTCTAGCGGATGCTGGGTCTCAACATGTGAACCAAATTAGGCCTAGCCCAGACCCAGGGCAAGGCTTAAGACTCCACTGGGCCTCGGTCAAGGATTTGTCTATGAGTTACGAAATCAATTTGGGTTCATAAAGTGTTATCCAAGGTGGCCTGGCCAGTCTTATCAAGTCAACATTTCTCGGCCTAAACCTTGCCTTAGTCCACGACATGCAGCAAAATTCTTTGTACGTCACTTGTGGTGCAGAAAAGATATACCATCCCATCTGATTAGGCCATATAGTCATTATTTTTTCATATATTTTTAATATCTGCAGTTTTACTTTTTCGTTTGAAATTTTAAATGATGAAAATACTTCTCTCATTTTGAAAAGATTATGATATCGTATGGTGATATTATGACATCGTAAAATTATGATTTCCTATACAAGATGTTATAATTTTTTCACGGAATGTCTTCAAGAGAGAAGGATGTTTTCATTATTAAAAATTTTATGAAATTTTTAAATGATGAAAATATCCCTACCAAAATTATGACATTCTATGCAAAAATTATGACATCTTGTGCAGGTCATAATATCATCACATGACGTCATAATATCACCATACGATGTCATAAAATTTTTAGAAAGAGACGAATATTTTTATCATTCAAAATCTCAAACAAAAAAAAGTACAACTGTGCATATTAAACTCACATTAAAAAATAGTGGTTATGTGGCCCAATAAGATAGAGCGGTGTATTTTTTTTACACTGCGTGCGGTGTATAAAGAATTTCTCATAACACGCATTGGATAGAGATCGAGTTAACAGCTTGCAAGTTATAGATCCAACCAGCAAGGCTCGACTCTTCTATTTTAGACGGCTCTCCTCGATTCACAGCTAGACTCAAGACAGAGTTTTAGATTTAAAGCCAAAGTGACATTCCGACTAGTATTTCTTTTGAAAAAAGACGAGCAACGTAGGAGCCACATACGAAATGGTAAACCTAATTTGTTAAATCTATGCTCTCAATTGACCAATGCAGTTTATGGTGATAAGATTGTCAATAGATCAAATCAAACTTTAAAATTTCATACATAAAAAGGCAGAAAAGAAAAACTTTATTTCTCTTTTTTAATTTTATCCCAGCAAACCCGCTTCATGAAGAGATCATATTGTGAATAATCAATCCAAGCCTCAACAAGCAAACAAAGTATAAGATGAACATATATGCTATAATGTTGAAACCCAGATTTGTGTAGAAATCCAAGATCACATCATGACTTACTTAAATGAAGTTCGAGTACAATTTCATGCTTCAAATTTACATTGAAGAAATGGTGGCATGATTGAAATTAAGACTGATCCATAAACACAAGCTGGTGCCAATCGCCAATATCATACAGAAATAGGAGAGAGTTTCCGAATTCATGCAGTTGGATAAGAAGCCTCCATGGCAATGCCACAGAGCCCTTCAGCCGCATCAACATCTCGTTCCATCCTTATGTATCCGCTCTCACCCCACGACTTACCCCATGAGTTCTTCACCAGCCAATACTTAATCCCATCGGCAGTCTTCCCGTAGCCAACAGCAGTAACGCCATGGTCCAATTCAGTTCCACAGGCACCAGTGAATACACCACTTTTATACAACTGAAAGTCCGAGCCACCTGCATCAATGGCAACTGACACAGGCTGGTTGGCCACAGCCTTCAAGAGGGCTGACTCGCTGTTTGAGGGGACATCTTCATAGCCACTGATGGTGGCTGCACTAGAGGATGCCTTGTTGGTGTTGCAAGTGCCATCCGATGCCTTATAAGGATAGTTACTCTCTGTTGTTAAACCTCCATTGTCAATAATAAATTGGAAGGCATCATCCATTAGACCACCATTGCATCCTTGGTCCTCACCATTAACGTCACAATCCACAAGCTCTTGCTCCGACAAAGAGATTAACTTGCCGGTGCTGAGTTTTGTGATACCTTCTGTTGCCGCCACAGCAGAGAATGCCCAGCAGCATCCTATTGCGATTGCATGCGTCCGATATTAGTTAACCAGTTAATGCGATGTTAATCAAAGAACTAGAACTAACTCGTACTCGATGTGACCAGAAATTTTTTCATTACCACATTCGCCTTGATCCTTGATGGGAGTGACTGCACCCTCGGTCCTCCAGTCCATGCTGGTGGGCGCGGCTGTCACATTTTGGTACCTGAATGTCTTGGCTGGCTTCATGATCATGGGCTGGTATCCATTGTGAGATGCTTTGAACTCCTCGTTGGTTAGGTCTGCAAATTGGTTGATTCCAAGCTCGTATTTTCGGTCACCAGCCTTGTTGACAGACTCGACGTACTCCACGTTAGCCTTAAAGATTTGGTACCTGTACTCCTTCTCAGCTGCATCCTTGTATTCTCGTCCGTATTCAGCCATCCACTGCTCGTGTCTTAACCTCATGGGCAAGTCACCGATTGAACGGGACTTGGTTCCATAGGCCCAAATAGCCAAGATGGCCAAGGTAATCCACAAGCATTGGTGGCTAAAATAAGCCATGGGGCTGTTCAGCTGTGGCAAAACTAAGAACCGATTTAGGTGGTCGATGAGGCTGTGAAGATGCACTAACATGGTTCGAGTTTATATAAGGGTTGGAGCAGGGGAATTCCATTAGCGTGCAGCAGACAAAGACTTGCTACGTGCTCCTACCAAAAAAAAAAAAAAGGACTTGCTACGTGCCGTGGAGATAGAAACGAGGGGGATGGATTGACCAATCATACAATTTATAATAGCTGGACCGTACCGTGCGGTCTGCTGTCTAAGTTGCAATTTCTTTTATTTTGCGGGAGTGGGTTGCATCCTACACAGGTTGTTCTTGACGGATAGCTTCATCCACGTTGGGCATCAAATATAGAACTTATGGGGTCCAACATGCATCACAAGCCGATCTTTTGAAGATCCATATATTTAGTCTGATTTTCACTATATATTGGTAAGATTTTGTTTATACGATCAAGAAATCAAAATAATGACTTTTAGCTAGTGTTTTTGGATATGATCGAAGATATTACAATTGATATCAGAGCAGACATAGTCCATGACTTACATGGACTAAAGAAAATTGCAGTATGGATCTATTTAAGCTGATCACGATTGAGATGCTTGTGATTAGATTTATGGTATTCGTAATTAGATTTGAATGGGATCTTTAATATGGTGAGAATATGGGAGCTTAAATGATGGGAGTATACAAGGACGCATGTAGAGGTGCTTGAGTTGACTCAACAACAAGGTGAATGGCTAGAGAAGTGTGAGATTTTTTTATAATGTTGTTATGTCGGCTATTTTCATGCAATTTATTGTTTTACATGTTTTTATAATGGATCAATGTTAAGATCTGATTATACATGATTTTTATATGTGCTTAAACTATAAATTAAGATCTTCTAGTTTTGAGTATAATTCACTTTTCCTCCTACTTACTTTTTACTCATCTTTGAATATTTTGCTTGCAACGACCCAATATTTAATTCCTAAAAAGGATTTTAACTTGTAGAAACCAAAATCTCCATTTTCATAGTAAAAGATAAATACTCATAAGTTTCATAAATTTAAAAAACAATTCAAAAAGATCAACAACAAGAATTACTTTTTGTGCATAAATACCATATTATCAGATGATATAGTCTCTTTTTATCTTATTCACTTATGCAAGAAGAAACAAATGACATGCACTCCGTTTCTTAAGGTGGATGCAACCTTGATTTTTGGTAGATTAATATTTCTAAAATATTTTTTGTGAGCTAAAATTGAGTTCATACAAAGATATTTATTAAAGTCAATTTAATGAGATCAGTCAAAGGTTTTTTCTTATAGAAAATGAAAAATATATATAGAGAGAGAATAACATGATTCAGTATTGGACGGGTTTGCGATGCTCAAGACAAATATGAACAACTACCGCTCTAGCTAGAAGATCATTGCGAGAAGAAGAAACTATACGAAAAGAAATAAATTTGAAGCGTTTGCGTGTGCGCGCGTGCTTGCATCTGTGTAGATATATATATAGCTAGTGACAAATATATAGGACCATGAGTACTTTGAACTTTCAATACTTTAATAACCATTAGAAATGATGGCTGGTACAATAGACATTGATGCAAAACATATATAGGAGGCAGCTCACGTTACGATTTTAGATAGAGCTGGGAAAATTATTGCAGGCTAAAGTTATAACAAAAAACCATATAGCTAATGAGATGCCATGCTGGAGGTATCCTTTGCAATTCATGCGGTTGGATAAGAAGGTTGCATGGCAATGCCACATAGACCTTCTGCATCATCGATGCCCCGGAGCAACCTCATATATCCATTTTCACCCCAAGTGGTACCCCATGAATTCTTGAGCAGCCAATATTTGGTCCCATCCTCAGCTGTCCCGTAACCAACAGCAGTCACAGCATGGTCAATATTAGTTCCACACGGGCCCGTGAAGATGCCACTGGAGTACTGCTGGAAGTCTTGCCCACTACCCTCAATGCCAACTGAAACAGGCTGCTTCGAGACTGCCTGTAAAAGCGAGGACTCATCATTTGCGGGCACGTTCTGGTAGCCGCTGATAGTAGCTGCCGATGATGATGCCTTGTCGGTATCACAAGTGCCATCGTTTGCCATGTAAGGGTAATTATCTTCAGTTGTTATCCCTCCATTATCAATGACGTATTGGAAGGCACGAGTCATGAGTCCCCCGCTGCATCCATTGTTTCCATCACTGACATCACAGTCCACAAGTTGTTGCTCCGACAAGGAGACCAACTTGCCAGTGTTGATTTGAGTAATCCCTTCAATGGCTGCTACAGAAGAGAATGCCCAACAGCACCCTACATACATGTTGTTGGTTAGATTACTCGTTCGATGTTACTTAGTAGCATCTTTCATGTATCTTGCTATTCTTTAAATTTAAAAAACTCATTGAGAAGAATAACCCACTGTACATTATATATGTCTTACCACATTGGCCTTGATTCTTGATAGGGGTAACTGCACCTTTGGTTCTCCAGTCTATGCTGTCGGACACGTCGGTCAAGTTGGCATACTGAAAGCTTCCTGTCGTGGATTTTGTAAAGCGCATGGGCTTGAATCCAAGGTGGGATGCTTTAACCTCCTCATTGGTCATGTCAGCAAACTGATTGAGTCCGAGCTTATATTTGCGATTGCCCGCTCTATTGACGGACTCGATGTAGTTGTAGTTGTCCTTGAAGATTTGGAATCGTCTCTCTTTCTCTATTGTATCTTTGTAGACTCGCCCATACTGAGCCATCCACTGCTCGTGCCTTGTCGACATGGGCACGTCGGCAATGCCACGAGCCATGGCTCCAAAGACCCAAACACCTAAGACTATCAATGCAAGCACAAAACATCGGTGAGCCATTGCTGTGGAAAGACTTTGGAATGGTTCAGCTAAGTGGGTTGAGTAGCTATTTAGAATTGGGGGGGATGTGGGCTAAGAGCTTGGGTAGCTTGAGTGTTTATATAGAGGTTTGGCTGGGAAGAGACCTGGAACTTTGTGTGTCCTCTTGACGCATAATCACACGTCTTCCAGAGCGTGATGAGCGGTAGCTGATTTGGCTGAACGTAGATGTCTCGCTCGTCCAATATTGCTGTGCGCCCGCTCAATGCTCTCCAGAAAACGTGTGACACACTTCAGGAGAAGACCAGCCGAGTCGCCTCGTGGGCCACAATATAATGATCCAAACGAGAATTGCGCACCCAAATTCGGCCCGAGTGGCTATCAGTGGCCTCTAAATTTTGCATAACGAGTTTTAGGACGCGGACCGGTTTGCGCTACCAAGTCTATCAGATATTTGGTAAACAGGTGGTGGGTCTTCTTACCAAAATTTAAAAAAAAAACAGGCGGTGGGTCATTGTGAAGTCATAGTCATGCACCAATGACAATAAAGACGTGCAAGGAAGACGTAAGGTAATTCAGCATCTTAACTAGGTGATTTAACAATAATAATAATAAAAGAGACTACCGGAACCATATAATATTATCAAGTCTTTGAGGACTACCGGAACCATGATATATTGTGAGGTCTTTTGGGTGGTACAAATGTAACGTGAAAACAGATGTTTACTACTCATGTGCGTGTCCTATAGAGAATATATATATATATAGACAGCAAACACATAGACAATTGACACCACCTGAAATTTATATCGGATTGAGAAAGAATTTGCTTACAAGTGTTCAAAACACTTGGTTAAACAATATTTGGTTAATTAGTTGATAATTTGAGTGTTGATGGTTGTTGTATTTGCATATTTTATATCAATGGTGGGATTGATAAGAGAGGTGGATTCTTTATTTTTACCTATGATGCGAGGTCTTCATTTGTGAGTGACTTATTTGATTAAAGAAAAAGGGCTAAATCAACCTCCACAGAATTTGATTCGTAGATTCTTGATATGTATATCATACATACAATTTAAAAAAATAAAATATAATAATTAAAGATGCCAAAATAATCTTTTGAGTGGATCAATCCTCCATTATCAAGAAGAAATCTAATTCTATGATAAAAGACTATGAGAGCCCACTTAGTATAAATATCATTGCAGTTATTTTAAAAATCGACCAAGTTCCAAAATGAAGCTTTATTGCTTCTTTTAATGATAAAGACTACAATTATTTTAGCAAGATCTTTTTTAGTTACGATTGCAAATAGTTCCTTCCTAAAATAATTCTTGCTTATCCAAAAAAAAAAAAGAAAAAGAAGATAGTCAACTGATGAAATAAATAAATCAATCTAATTCTAAGAAATCTTAGTTGCATGCATTACTACTCATCATTTACTAGGATCAAATATTAAAATGCTGTATATAATGCATGACCGTGTTGATCACATGGAATTTTGCCATTCACATATGCATCACTTTGGAAACTAGAACTTGTATCAACAATCACCACCTCTTACTTCACAACAAAAGTTTATGGATCAGATCTTTCAGGGATGCAGTCTCAAAAAATTGGACCAGACATAATTATAATACGAGAGGTTGATAGCTTGGAAGGAGTTTGGAAACTCGCAAACGGGTGATGGATTGTGGGAGCAGCATTCCAAAGAGTGATGAGCGGCCAAGGACGTGTTTCGACAGACAATTTGTTTGTTTGTTTTGGAATCTGCGGCCGTTCGTCAAACTTAATTTTAGAAAACGAGTGCAAAGACTTTGGTAACGGTTAAGCAGCTATTTAGTACTGGAGGGGATGCGAGCAAAGAGCTAGGGTGGCTCGAGTGTTTGTATAGAGGCTTGGCGTAGAAGAAATCAAGAAACTTGGAATCTTACGTGCGCTCTTAACTTGCATGACACGTCTTGCAGAGCGTGTTAAGCGGTAGCTGATTTGCTTGAACATAGACTGCGTTCGTCAGAAAATGCGTGACGCGCTTGAGGAGTAGACCGGAGTCGCCTCTTGAGCCACAATACAATGATCAAAACGAGAACTGCGCACCCGAGTTGCTATCATTAGTCTTTAGGTTTCCGGCCTCCAAGATCAATAATAATTGGGCTTATGATGATTTGTTAAAACAAAAAGGAATGGAGAAAGAAGAAGAAGAAGAAGATAATGCCATACGATTCTTTTGGACGGCGCGGACCAGTCCACATAACAAGTCTGTCAAATACTTTGTTTTCTTTTACGTATTTATTTCAGTTTTATTTTTGAATTTATCGGGCTTGCAATTGATTAAGACCTACAATAACTAGTCTGCAAAACCTTAGTCATACAAGTGGACAAGTGTAGGGTCACACTGTAATATTTTAGACTGTTCCAAGAGTGGATGGTTCCATGGGTTCTGTCAAATACTTCGTTTTCTTTCACGTATTTATTTCAGTTTTATTTTTGGATTTATCGGGCTTGCAATTGATTAAGACCTACAATAACTAGTCTGCAAAACTCTAGTCATACAAGTGGACAAGTGTAGGGTCACACTGTAATATTTTAGACTGTTCCAAGAGTGGATTGTTCCATGGGAAGTCATAATCATGCACCGATGGCATTGAGGATTTATTTTTGATAGATAAATATCGTTGAAAAGTTGATAAGTTTTTTTATCGACCAACTTATCATATCTTTATACTTCTCTATATTGCTAAATTATTTTTCTCTACACAATATTTATCCATAAAATGGATAGAAAGACTCACCCATTTGGAAGATGAGTAAATTACTTTCTCATTGATCGATGAAATAATCCTTTTATTTTATTCTTAAAATATCATTAATCTTATAATAATAATATATAATATTATATTATTATTATGTGATTTAGTAATATAATATATAATATAATGAATATAATATGATATTATTATATAATAATAATATTTATATAATATAGGTTATTATAGATAATATGAATATATTTTATTTACTCAAAAAATAGTAATGCAATAGAACACAGATAATAGTTGATGGAGCCACATTCTAATGTATAAAAAAAAAGATAATTAAATTATTTTTCTACCTATATGTTGTCTGGAAATACTTATTAAAGAAAATACAAATTTTTGATTAAATTTTCTATCCCCTGAGAACAACAGGTCCTAAAGGAAAGGAGTCCAGAACATGCAAGAAAGACGGGAGGCAAGTCGGCATCTCAAGTAGGTGGTTTTAAAGAACAAATAGAGTTCCAGAACTAAATTATATTACCAAGCCTTTAGTATGGTGCAAATATGATGCAATAATAGATATTGACTCATGTGTCAATCCTATACTAAAAACATATACATGATCTCTATGTATGGTCAAAACAAAGATAATTGACATCACCCCAAATTATAATGGATTGAGAAAGAATTTGCTTAGAAATGTTATAAAACACATGGTTGTATATAATTTGGTTAATTAGCTGATAATTTAAATGTTGATGGAAGCAGTTTACATATTTTATCTCAATGAAGAGATTGATTAGAGAGAGAGTTTTTTTATTGTTATCTATGATGAAAGGATTAAGTCTGCCAGTGATTTAGGTAGAAAAAAAGGGGTAAAAGATGCACCAAAGACATGAATAAGATAAAAAGGAACAGAACTAAACCTCCACGCAGTTTGATCCATAGATTCTTGATATATCTAAGACATAATTGAAAAAATTAAAACACAATGATTAAAGATGCCAAAGTGAAGGATTCCACTCGACAAAGTGGTCTGATGCTGAATATAATATGCATAAGCATGTTGATCACATGGAGTTTTGCCATTCATATACGCATGACTTTGGAAGCTATGACTTATTTCATTGATCACCACCTCTTAATCAGCCCCAAAAGATTCTGGATCTGATTTTTTAGGGATGCAACCTCAAAAACTTGGACTTGATATGGTTAAGTATGGGAGGTTCCCCAACCCCCCTCCCCAATTTTTTCTCAAAAATTAAAATAAAATATAATTGTGTAGGACTCCATAACTCCAAAAAAAGTAGTTCAAGATTAGATTAAATCATTTATGCTAATTTAAATTTTGTAAAAATGCAAAATAACATGCATATTTTGGTTCTTAGAATGGAAATATGTTAGTGGTCAAAAATAAAAATCACATACAATGCACTTTTGCCTCTTATGTTCGCACCCACTTGTAATAGAAGCCCTTCCCCCTTTTCTGTGACAATAATTACAATATTTTTAATTTGTTTTTAACAAAAAATCATTTGATCATTGCAGACTATCCCACCAGGCAATTCAATAGTCGGCATTGCTACTTATTATAAGGAATCATAAATAATCTATTATGCCATGAATATCTCACTCAAGCACAAAGGAAGAATGGGGAATACTAGGCTTGATGAGGAAGGCCTTATAGATGGAAGAAATGACTTGATCAGGAAGAAGATTGGATGAAAAGACTTGACAAAGAAGAAAGAGAATATAGATGGCCTTTCATGAAGGGTATCTCTTGGATATGTAATTTTTATTTTTTGAAGTAACGAACTACATTAGTTAGTATGTAAGAGAAGTCCTATTCTTATTTGACTTCAAGATACTAACTAAAACTAAATAAAAAGCAAGATTCCACATAAGTTGTCTAGGAGCAACAGATGATGGGGGCAAACAGTCTTCATAAATTCACTCTAGTCATGCATACAAAACAACTATGAAAGTATGTTATGAAAAATATCTCGAGATTCGATCCACAAGTTTAGAACGAGATCCAAGATGACGAACGAAGTCCAACGAATGCAAGAACAGTCCAAACAGAATCTAGATAGTGAAGATATCCACGAAAGAAGTTCGGAACAGGTGGCACGACCTATAAAATGGCAGAGGTCAGCGGTGACGCAGCTAGGCCTGGCAACACGGCCCAGCGTGCGGACATGTGGGCACAGCACGGGCCCAAGTGTGCGCACACACGGCCTACGAGCTGGCTGCCTTGGCTACATTTTCTTCTTCCCGATCCATGATGGACTGCCCTATTTTCATGGGGCGTTGGCAGGCACATGGACCCTTTAAGGGTCCACATTTTTAGCACAGTGTATAAGGGACATTGTAGCAGCTACAGTGTCCCGATATCTGGCGAATGCGGGCGCACAACAAGTTTTGACGGTTGTGGATCCAATAAGAGAGAGGGTGTTATGAAATGCTGGGAGTTATTTTCTAAATAGGATACAGAGACCTATACTAACCCGATTCGAATTTCGTTTTTGACGAGATTTCGCACACGGCCTGGGCTTTTAAATAGGGATGCTGGGGTGCTATTGAATAAAGCCGCAGGAAATCGAGAGTGGTGGTGGTTCGGTAGAGACCTAAAACTATGGAGCAAAGGGCAGCAGCAGCCAACAAAGATCAGAAGAATATGGATGCTTCAGGCAGATTGTTAGGCAGCGGACATCAATCATTTTAGGAGTTCAGGGATCTTCCAAAGAGAGAGCTTTTATGAAGGAGAGTTTCTTATTGAGAGAGAGATTGGATGTACAAAGATTGAGGGTGTG
Organism: Elaeis guineensis; assembly: GCF_000442705.2. Lineage (NCBI taxonomy): Eukaryota > Viridiplantae > Streptophyta > Magnoliopsida > Arecales > Arecaceae > Elaeis > Elaeis guineensis. Next base: position 121,328,720 of record NC_025994.2, on the reverse strand, counting down.
ATCTCCTCTTGTAATTTTCTCTTTTTCATAGTGAAGCTTACATGCTCTATAGAGATGAGCCTTTTAGCTGATTCACGTATTTGATTATATTTTTATTTTTATTTCTTCTTTCTTTTTACTGTACCGAGTGGTATCAAAAAGATTCTGTAGTGGTGGTGTCCTAGTCAGATATCCCTAACAAGTGTATCAGAGCGAGGTGGTACTAAGATGTAGGTTGCGATGGTGGTGAGTAAGATTGAAGATATAAAAGATAAGCTCAATCAAGATGGAGATCAACATATTTGATGGAAAGAGTAATTTCTCATTGTGGTGGGTAAGGATGAAGGATGTGCTTATCCAGCAAGGATTGATCGATACTCTCTTGTGCAAGGAGAAGCCGACTACTATGGAGGTACAGGATTGAAAGTGACTTCAGATGTAGATGGTGAGTATGATCCGTTTGTACGTAATGAATGAGGTGCTGATCCATGTGCATGACGAGACTTCTCCGATGGTGCTGTGGTCGAAACTCGAGGAGTTGTACATGGCGAAGTCTCTTATTAACACCTTTTTTCTCTGAAGACAGTTCTATCAGCTACGGATGACTGAGGGATAAAGCGAGCAGAAGCATCTTAACCACTTCTAGAAGATCTTCACCGACCTCCTCAGTGTTGATAAAAAAATTGAGGAGAAGATCAGAGTGTTGGTCTTGCTAGCATCACTTTCTCTTTCTTATGAGTCCTTAGTGATTGCTCTTTTAGTGGAGAAGAGTATCATGAAGATGGATGAGGTCATCATGATAATTCTTCATAGTGAGATTCTTAAGAGGGAGAACCCAGCTTCAAGCTCAGACGGCAGCTCAGCTTTGGCGGTTTCTGAAGAAGCAGAAGGCGACAAATGGAGTGACAGGAGATCGCAATGAGGACGGTCCAAGTCTAAGATGAGAAACTTAAGCAAGATCAGATGTTACTAATGTGATGAGTTGAGATATCTAGTCAGAAATTACCCTCAACTCAGGAATCGAATGAGGGCTACCACAGCGACGGTCAGTAGTGAGTCAGAGGATGATATCTTGGAGATATCTGATGAGGTATCTACTTCTTTCCAATAATGAATTTTAGATTCTGCATGCATCTATCATATATATTGTAAAGATGAGCAGTTTGACTCTCTAGAGAGTAGTGAGGATACTATTTATCTATCGGATGGATCAAACTGTGCGATTAAAGACATCGAGACAGTCAATTGAAGGACACATGATGGTGTAGTGAGAAGATTGAGGGAGGTCCGATATATATCCGATTTCAGATAGAATCTTATCTCACTGAGCAGATTGATTTGAGCGGCTATATGACAGTAGCTGGTGAAAAAATTCTGAAGGTATTGCGAGGCGATAGTGTTATGCTAGAAGGAAAGAAGAGGATGAGTGAGAATTACTATCTAGTAGAGAGCTCAGTGTGAGATGGAGCTTCAGGAGCCAGGAGGAGCTCAGAGCGAGGTGGAGCTCTAGATAGAGATGGGTCGGACACGAGATGCGAGACTTGGAAGGATGAGATTTCTATTATCGCAGGAAGATACCCCGAGCAGATCTCAAGTCAGGAAAAGCATAGCATATGATGAAGATAGGATCGAACGGTCTGACTCGACTCTCATATTTGTCCATTCATGATCAGCAGATGATTGCCTCAGGATATGGAGACGAGGAGATCCAAAAGCTCTCAGAGTTATTGTGGAGGAGGCCGAATATCAAGTCAAGATGAAGATTGTTAAAAAAAAATCTCGAGATTCGATCCATAATAAATCCAGAATGAGATCCAAGATGATGAAAGGAGTCCAACAAGTCCAAAAACAGTCCAAATAGAGTCCAGATGGTGAAGATACGTGAGAAAGAAGTCTGAAGCAGGTGGCATGGCCTATGGGTGGTGGAAGCCGGCGGCAGGTTGGCCAGGCTCGACAGTGCGGCCCAACACGCAGATGCATAGGTGCGGCATGAGCCCAGGCGTGCGCATGTGCAGCCCGCAAGCGGGTGGCTTAGGCCGCATTTTCTCCTTCTTGGTCCACGATGGACTGCCCTATTTTCATGGGGTGTTGGCAGGCGCGTGGACCCTTTAAGGGTCCACATTTTTATCGTGGTGTATAAGGGACACTGTAGCAGCTAAAGTGTCCCGATATCTGGTGGATGCGGGCGTGCGGTAATTTTGGGCGGTTGCGGATCCAATAAGAGAGAGGGTGTTATGAAATATTGGGAGTTATTTTCTAAATAGGATACAGTGACCTATTCTAATCCGATTCGAACTTTATTTTTGATGAGATTTCGCACATGGCCTGGGCCTTTAAATAGGGATGCTGGGATACTATTGAATAGAGCCGTAGAAAATCAAGAGTGGTGGTAGTTCGGTAGAGACCTGAAATCATGGAGCAGAGAGCAGCAGCAGCCAATAGGGAGTAAAAGAACAGTAGTGCTTCGGGCAGACTGTTAGGCAGCAGACAACGATCGTTTCAGAGACTCAGAGATCTCCCAAAGTGAGAGCTTTTATGAAGGAGAGCTTCTTATTGAGAGAGAGATTGGGAGTACAAGGATTGAGGGTGTGATCTCCCATTATAATTTTCTCTTTTTCATAGTGAAGCTTGCATGTCCCGTAGAGATGAGCTTTTTGACTGATCCACATATTTGATCATATTTCTGTTTTAATTTTTTTTTCTTCCTACTGTACTAAACGGTATCGAAAAGATCCTATGGTGGTAGTATCCTGACCAGATATCCCCAACAAAGTATAGTATTTCTCATCCCTCAATAAAATACTGTAAACTTATATAGTCATACAGCTCTGCTTTAGGTCTCTTGAGTTTAATGAATAATTATTTTGATTAACAAATTTAATTAAAATTTTATACATATTTGTATCACGTAAAATCATGTTAATAAACTTGATGAAATCAACTTTTTATAGAGCAAAATGATAGAATAGGATTTGGCTCTAAATGAAGCTAATGAGCAGTGCTCCATGGATGCAGATACAAGAACCAGAGGCATGTCCCTATCCTTCACATAGCAAGAGAGAAAAGGAGTTCTGAGGGATATGTAAGATATATTATAATATTAACTTAATTATATATATTTTCAATATTGTTTGTCTAGTCATTACACATAAAATATTAAGAAGATATCGTTTGTTAAAGCCTTTCACCATGCATGTTTCTCATTTAAACTTTGCAATTTAACCTAAGTGTATAAGAGAGAACATTTTTTATGGTTCAATACCCACATGCTTGGCCAACACTAAAAGAATGGATATTCACTTCTAACATGAAAATGGAGGGTCAAACTCATTGTTAAAAGAGTTTCTTTGTACCAATCTTTAAAAATGGCAACCATAACTCAAGGGTATTTTGGGAGGACTTATCTAGAATTCAGTATTCTTTATATAGAAAACTAGAGATAAATCTCCAACTCTATTTTCAACTTAAAAATAATTTTTTAAATAAGTTTTATATAAAAATACCTATCCATTCCAAACATAAATTAAAAGCAACTATCTATTTTGGTTGAAATTATCTTTATACCCTTATATCCTTTAAAATACTGCAGTATTATATAATCATAGTATAGTATTCCTTTACAATAAGGTAGTATTATATTATGTTAGTATAATATTCTTGTATAATAATGTAATATTATTTTATTATATTATATATAATTTTTTTTATAATAAAGTAGTATTATATTATATTAGTGTAGTATTTCTTTATAATAATAATATGATGTGACTTTATTATATTATATTAATGTAGTATTTATTTATAATAAGTTAGTATTATATAATCATAGTGTAGTATTACTAGGGCTGGAACTGGGTCAGGTCGGGTCGGGTTCTACTTCTACCCGAGCTCAGTTCGAAATAATTTTTTGGGCTTCGGGTCAGGCTTAGGCCCGAATTTTTTGAAAAAATACAGGTTAGAGACCGGCCCGAGCCCAGACTGAGATCGGCCCGAATCCAATCGGGCCAGCCAGCATCCAAATCCGAATCAGGCTCGAACCCAATCGGGCTTGGGCGAGCTTGTTGCAGAGAGAGGGGATGAGCGGGGGAGGAGACGGTTAGAGGCAAGGGAGTGGAGGGAGGAGCAGAGGAAGGGGAGATTGGCGAGGGAAACGGAGGAGTACCGGAGAACGCCGACTACCAGAAAGCTCCTACTATCATACCATCAAGCATCCCCTCCATCGAGAGCTCCTACGGTGGCATCACGATCGATGACTTTGGGTCACCTCCCAACACGCTGATAGAGCTCATCTGGGACACCGTCTGATGAGATCTGTCACGGATTGCGAGCAATTTGAAGTTGATCATCTTTCCGAATCTTTTCCAGGCGGATTCGGACAAGGTGCTTCGAGATTGGGACCTCTGGGGCTGATGATCGAAGAGCTCCGCCACCATCAATGCCTCCGACTCCCCTCCACCGCAGTTGCCATCTCCCGCAGCCAAGTCCGATGCTACCTCCACCTCTGGCATCGATGCGTCGTCTTTTCCCGAAAGCGGTTCCCTCCGATCAATAGGGAGATTTCCCACTCTAATCCTTTTAGATTGTACCGGAGTCTAGATAAAGGTGAAGGAGGGCGGAAGGGTCAGGCCTGGCTTCGGGCTTGGGCCCAGGCTGGGCTCGGGCCGGGCTAAAGGACTTCCCGAGCCTAGCCCAAAATTAAATCGAGCCCGAGCCCAGTCTGAATAGTTTTGGGCTGAGACCGAAATTTGACCCGAGCCCACTTTCAGTCCTAAGTATTTCTTTACAATAATACAGTGTTGCTTTATAATAATATAATATAACTTTATAATAGTGTAGTATTACTTTATAATAGTGTAGTATTGCTTTTATTATAGTACAGTATTATTTTATAATAGTATAATATTACTTTATAATAGTGTAGTGTTGTTTTATAACTGCAAGGTCAATTGAGTCATTTCATCTAATTTGGGTAGCTGCTTTTAAATTATGTTTCAAATATATAGGATCTTTCAGTTGAAACTTGAAGGATAGTTACTTTTAAGTTTAAACTCAATTAAGTTTTTCTTATTAGTTTTCTCTTCTTTCTATAATATTTTATTTTTTAATTTTATTAGATTTACTCATACGAGATGGATGGGTCACATCCATCTCAACCAAAAAAAAAAATAAAAGAAAAGGCAACTATATAATTCATAAATTTTCTAGTACCTCCTACATATCTGGGTCGAATTTGTGTCCAATTACGATTTTTTGAGCTGACATGAGGGTCTAGGTAACACAGCTGATGAATGGATCAACACTGTGAATGAATGATGGTAATGTGCTCATATTTGATCATAGCTTTCTCTTGTTCCAAATTAGAGAAGTTGAAAAGAAGTTTTAGAAAGTGCGGAAGTCTCACTCTGCTCATCTCTTTATACAATTGGTAATGATTTATTGCCTTAATTTTCTTTTAGAGCTTTCAAATGACGCTTTGTTACCTAAAAAACCATACGGATCGGTAAAGCTTTGTGTTGGAGAATCTGAGATGCGGTAGCCAACAATAATGCATGATGGTGATGGTGAAAATAAGTTATATAGAAATAAAATTCGTGACTAATAATGACATGGTTTCTTTCAAATACAAAGCCACCAACCTCATTTCCTTCATAGTATCAAAGAAGGCTTCATAATCACCATGGCGTATATTTTCTTCCCACTGTACGCAGCATTCAGTAAATGAACTAGCTTAATGGCATCATCTCCCACAGACAAGCCCGAACTCTTTAGAAACAGAAGAAATTTAGTTTAGCAATGAACAAGACAAGTTAACTGGTTGTTCCATTGTTGATTTACATACAAAATAATATGTTGCCCTATAACCACTGCAAAATTATTTGTAATAGGTGATAAAATATGGACAACATACCACATGAAAAATTCCCTGAGTAGCCAAAGAATGAACATCAACAGGACCTTGACCATCTCTGGGAACCAACAAAGCATTGGTGTAATCGCTGGGCTGCGCATGAAATGAGTTAGGACAGAATCATGAAAAGCAAAATATAACAGGATTTGTTTCCATGTAAAGGCGTGAACTATGAGTGGACACACACACACAGACACACAGAAGACTCCTGGAGTCAATGGGCATCACAGCAGGGGTAGCCCTCTTCCAATTTCCCCTTGACCATTAAAGCCCTAGTGAAGGAAGGATTCCCAAGTCATTTGGTATAACAACCAAGGACTTGCCATCTTGGATAACTGGTGCCTTCATTTTTTTTGGCACCTAACGTGCAGACATCGTGCGTAATAAGAGTATCAAAAGAGGCACAAGCCATTCTGAACTCAGGGCTTTGGATCTTGTAAATTTAATAGAGGAACCCCTGTCCACTTCTCTAATACCCATTACTATAAGCAATAGTTGCAATCTTTCTATTGTTGTGCCATGCTAAAGAACTGACCACAACAACCCAGCCTGGACTATCTTCTATAAACAGAAAATTTAAACCCATTTATATCGACAAGGTGAAGATGATACTGAGCTTAGCCATTGCAAAGCTTAAGGCCAAAATGATCCAGAGTTTGAGCCGATGATCCCACGGAAACAAGAAAAGAGCATGTTGGGTGGGCTGATGATCCAGAGTTTGAGCCGATGATCCCACGGAAACAAGAAAAGAGCATGTTGGGGGGGCTGATGCGATGAAGCCTGTGACAAGCCTGTCCCAGACACACTTGGTGCAGGTTTCATGAACTGGCCCTACATTCATCCTTACCCAGCCTAATAATGGGCCACGAACAAACGTAGGTTTCTCTACAAGTGAGATTAGAAGGCAACTGCTCAATATAAGTATTGGTAAAAAGGTTATAATTAAATGACGTCTTTTTTGAATCTACAATATTCTTATTGTCATCTTCCGTAACACATGCACAAATGACCAATCTCATATAGCAATAACTTTCTGCGGTCCGTAGGATGAGAAAATATAGGAAACTAGCAAATACACTACGAGTGATTAGAAGATGTGAACTACGTGGATACATTAGAAGTTTCTTAAGACTTTTCCCAGGGTCTCCATAAGTTCGATTTAGAGCTTCCATAATTCTGCTTGCAAAGCCAGAAGCAAACAAACCACTAGCTTCTCTATCATGTGAACCATTTAAGAGAAGCACTTATATATAGCAGAAATAACATGAAACATAGAGTTAGCATACATACTATAGAGATGCTTAATTGTCTAATTTTAGTTACCAAATCAAATAAATAAAAAACAAAGTAATGTAATCTGAGTTACATTTAGCTACATTTAGCTATTGGCTTTTTTCCAATCATAGTATCATTTATGTTTTTATCTGACATAACTAGAAGGTTAAACTTTCTCTACTAATAAATAACAAAGAACCAAATCCCTTTGGTACTGGACTTTCTTGCAACCCTTCGTATCAAGTTGGTTCATCAACTACAGATTTAAGAATGCATGTGTGAATGGCCAAACTTCTCGCCATATATCTGTAACACCCCAGCCCATTTGGGCTCAGAATCAGCCCACACCCATACAAAAAAAAAAAAAAAAAGGGGGAGAAGACTCCCGAAGGGAGTCTTCTTCCTCCGTTCCCCGACTTCCAATCGGAGTCGGAAAGAGCCCCCTCTAGCTCTATTTAAGGAGGAAAACCCTTCTCTCTCCCTCTCTCCAGAGAATCTCGAGTCAATCGATGGCGATCGTCGGGAAAAGTGCTGCGGATACCCTTACTGTGCCCATCCCAGTTTTTTGCCGGAAAGCCTCACCGGCGTCGAAGGTGAGCCTCCTCCTCCTTCCTCTCTTCCTTTCCCTCTTTTCTATGACTTCGTGCACCCTCGTCGGCCTTCGGGATCATCGAAAAATCCATGAAAAGGGTGAATCCTGTTTTGCTCTGTTTCGACCGGATCCTTTCCTTTCTTTTTCGGCCACCGACGCCGTCGGTTGCGGCATCTTATCCCTAGGATAGGATCCTCATCCCTTTATCTCTCTTCCCTGAAGGTATTGACCGTCGGTGACTGGCCAATGATCGAAAAATAAAAGAAAAAGTAGCGATCCCTTGTTTTTTCGATCTCTTCTTGATTTCTCGCCGATCGAACCTTGCTGCCGGCCATCCCTTGCTCCACCACCGCCTCCACCTGCTGCCGGACCTCCGACGAAGCCGTTGCCCTCATCGGAGCCAAGCTGGAGCCCCCTCATCGGTCTTCCCCTGTTTCAGCCCAAGGGAGGCCGCGGGAAGAAAAGGAAAAAGAAAGAAGAAGAAAGAAGAAAAAGAAAAGAAGGAAAAGAAAAAAAGAAAAAAAAAAAGAAAAAAAAAAAGAGAAAAAGAAAAAGAAAAAAAAGAAAGAGAAAATCTCCTCTCTCTCTTTTCTCTCTCTTTCCTCTCTCTATCTTCTCTCTACATTTTCTCTCTCTAGATTCTATCTCTATTCTCTCTCTAGACCTTTCTCTCTCTTTATGAATTTTATCTCTCTAGAATCTTTCTCTTTCTCTCTCTAACTGCATCATAGACTCTAGGATAAACTTAAGATGAAAATAAGATGATCTGAAATTACTCCAAAATTCGTGCAGTAGATCTGATCTCAGCCTGATCCTATTCGAAATTTATAACATTTGATTCATATTAAGTCACCATGATAGGACCTCTGATGATCTCGACCATGATTGCCTCATCTGAAAGATACGAAGATTCTCTCTTCATTTTCTTTCTCTACTTTCTCTCTCTAAAATTTTCTCTCTCTTCATGAATTTTCTCTCTCTAGAAGTCTTATGGATCAGTGAAGGATCCAGATACTTAGACAAATCCTAATTTTGGTTAATCCTGAGAGAGGTCCTAGATTTGTGTTATTAGGATCGATTATCAGATAATTTTCTTCGTATATGATTTTTATATTTGATTAGAGTTATGAAGTGATGATTGTCTGCATATGATATCGAGTGGAATATTTTATTAAAAAAATTTATAAATTAAAAAAGAACATTGATTTCTATGCTTGGATCAGTCACCGGTAAAGGTAAGAATCCCTGTACATGATCATCATTATATAGGTTATTTTATCGTTGGTTTTATCTCATTGATTTTGCATCGTTGGATTTGAGATCGATAAATTTGTTATATCTAAGACACTGTTATTTATTTATGTGATTTTGAGCATGAGTATGTTATATCAATACATATGTATTAGCGATTGATGGCATGATTATATGGATATGACATATTTATTACACTGCAAAATTTGAATTGATTAATGAAGTCAAATATTATAATTTTATGAAAATAAAAAGAAAGAAAAATATGGTTTGGATTGGTCTTGTCATGTGGAATAGCCTGCCAAGAGCTTACGCCTGGGACAGCCCCCACAGGATTATGTGTGGAAGAATCTGATCCGAGAAAGATCATGAATGATTTGATCCGAGAAAGATCATGGCCATTTTGATCCGAGAAAGATCATGAATATTTTGATCCGAGGAAGATCACAGAAATTGATCCAAATAAAAGATCGTCGCATGATCCTGGTAGTCCAAAGCCAAAGCCAAAAAGAAAAGGATTAAAGACGATGTGATAATAGAAGAAAATAGAAAGATAAGACATGAAACAATCGTTGAATAAAATTGTTTCACTTATTAACATATGATAATGCATCTCTTTTGATAAAATAGATAATGTATAAATATTTGCAATATTCTGGACAGTGAACATCGGCTTTTATGTGTCATTGCTTATTCTTTATTTTCAGATTATATTATTATATTGGTGTGATATAAAAATTCTTACTGGACTGTAAAGCTCATACCCTTCATCTTTCTTTTCTTCTCAGAGTTACAAGATGTCCATGGTTGGCTATGGTATGGATTTATGAGTGAGCGGATGCATAGATAGGTATCGTTGATACCTGATCAGAGGATTGAAGGAATGTTAATTATAATTATACAAATTTTATGAATTATTATTGAAATTAAATATTATGATTGATAAGATTGTAATGATTTAATTTGGCCTTGCATATTCTTTAGGACTTGCTCTAAGGAGTGTGTGCTATCACGTATCCGATCCGAATGTTGGGTTCGGGGAGTGACAAAATGGTATCAGAGTCTAGGTTTAAGATCACCAGAGATTATGAAGAGATATTAAAACTTTATGTAAGATCAATAGGATATCAGAGCTCAGGTTATGATTATTAAGGAGTATAATATAAGTGATTTAAATATTACAGAGTAATAACAGAGTTTAGGTTATGATCATTGGGGATTATGATATAAGTGATTAGGATTTGATAAAATGATATTAGAGCTTAAGTTTAAATCACTAGGGATTATGAAGTGATATCAAAATTTTATGCATGATCAATAGGATGTGACAGAGTGATATCAGAGAATATGATAGAATAGTACTAGAGCTCAGGTTTAAGGTCACTAAGAATTGTCATATAAGTGATATCAAAACTTTGAGAGTATAATCAATAGAGTATGATTGATAGTATCAGAGTTTAAGATTATGATCATTAAAGGTATGATAGAATGATATTATAGTTTAGGTTATGATCATTAGAGAATATGATTTAAGTGATACTTGAGCTTAAGATTATAATTATTTAAAATTATGACTTTAGTGATATTTAAACTTAGATTATGATCATGAAGAACATGATAGATATAAAAGAGAAGATTCAATATTTAGATTTTGAATCAATAGATATTAAGATAAAATTTATGCATAAGTGGCATATGATATCTATAATAGAATTGACGAGTTATATCTTGAATTTCAATTAGTAGGGTGGCCTGAATATAAGAAGAGTTGACCTTAGAAGAAAGTGAAAGATATTGATATGTTATGTTGAGTATACTCGATGATTTTGAAATGCTAAACTTATATGGAAGAAAATCATGATAACTTTTTTGATTTTGATGTTAATTATCTGAGCATTACAAATTTTAAATTTATCAGAAGGAAGTTAGGATATGATCTAAGAAGAAATTTCATCATATGAGAGAGAAATATTTTTGAGCATTGAACCTATAAGAGGATCATATATGAAACTCAATCTTAGATGACAAATATACTTGAATTTTATTATGAGAATATGAGATACACATCTTGATGAAATCTTTGGTTACTCAAAATATCATATTCTGAATATGATTTCTTGATCTTTAAGTTGCATTGAATTTCAAGTCAAAAGTTTACTTTTCTAAGTGGATCAAAAATATTTTGATATTGTTGTTAAATTAAAGAAAAAAATTTATTTTGTCAGAGTATGATATACAGGTTATGATGAAATCTTTAATAATTCGTATTACTATCTTTGGATTAGATTTTTTTTAATTTTTTTTATGATTATTGAAGATGGTGAAGTGTATTAATTATTCAAGTCAAAGTTTAGATTTTTTTTTAAATTGAACTAAGACATCTTGTTAGTGTTAAATTTTGAATGACTTATACAAGGGACAAGATTTTGTATGGATTTATTGATTAATATTAAGGGTTGTGATGAAGGGAGCTCTATAAGAAATAATCAAATTGATTCTACTTAAGGATGTTGGCTTGAGTTCTTCTAGTTTGTCAAGTTAGAATTAATTCTTTTAAAAAGAAAGATTGATTTAGAAATTATCTAAATGATTGTAAGGTAAATCTAAGGTTAACTCCAATTGATTCTAGACATATTGGATTCTTGAAGAGTGATGAAACTTATGCAATGATTTCAAACATAGGAAGTGGATCAAGATTTAATTATTATATACTATACCCAAAGATAGTAAAGATAAAGAAACTTAAAATTTTATCCTAAGTCTTATATAAAATTTGAAGGTTGGATCTATCCTGGATTGATCTAACATATAAGAATATTTTTATCTTTGATAGACTTATATAATTTGATAAATTAAGATCAGAGTGCGTAGCAAAAGTATGGTGGATTAAATTGATTAGAAATATTAATCTTTTGAATCAAAAGATATTATGATGGAATACATTAGTTGCAAATAATGAAGGATTTTATTGATAATGAAAGGATGCTATTGATTTTGATCTAATCTAATCATAGCTAGATAATTTTTGTCAGTAGGTTGCTTCATTGTAGATAATATCAAGAAATTTTAGATATCTCAAGTTTATTAACAGCTTGATAGTTCTGATATTAGTTCAAACTTAGAATGTCCTGACATAGATCTCATATTTTTTTTTAAAATTTAATATTGTTACTTGGACTGATATAGAAGATTGAGGTTTTCTTAAGATGAGAGTCTATATATAAAATTTGTTGGAAGGTCAAGAGAAGAAAGAAATCGATGATTGTGAAGAGTGCCTGATGTTTGATCTTTATTTATTTTTTTATCAAAGATAATCTGAGATAATTATGAATTTCGAGTGGAATGTATTAGATAAATAACGGTGGTATATTAATACAAGTCCAAAATGTTACAGTTCTTCAAAAAATTGAGAAATCAATAAGAAGGGATGAGTTTGAGATTTTAAATAATTTTTATTATAACAAGATCATGAGAAATAAATAATATGTAAGACATTATTGGAAGTGTGAGAATGACATGATACATGTATATATATATATTTTTAGAATATATCTCAAACAAAATAAGTTAATTTCGAGGATGAAATTATTTGAAGGTGGGGAGAATGTAACACCCCGGCCCATTTGGGCCCAGAATCAGCCCACAGCCCATAACAAAAAAAAGAGAGAGAAGACTCTCAAAGGGAGTCTTCTTCATCCGTTCACCGGCTCCCAATCAGAGTCGGAAAGAGCCCCCTCCAGCTGTATTTAAGGAGGAAAACCCTCCTCTCTCCCTCTCACCGAAGAATCTTGGGTCAATCGACGGCGATCGTCGGGAAAAGTGCTGCGGATACCCTTACTGTGCCCATCCCAGTTTCTCGCCGGAAAGCCTCGCCGGCGTCGAAGGTGAGCCTCCTCCTCCTTCCTCTCTTCCTTCCCCTCCTTTCCATGGCTTCGTGCACCCTCGCCGGCCTTCGGGATTGTCGGAAATTCCATGAAAAGGGTGAATCCTGTTTTACTCTATTTCGGCCGGACCCTTTCCTCTCTTTTTCGGTCACCGACGCCGTCGGTTGCGGCGTCTCATCCCTAGGATAGGATCCTCATCCCTTTATCTCTCTTCTCTGAAGGTATTGTCCGCCGATGACCGGCCAATGATCGGAAAATAAAAGAAAAAGTAGCGATCCCCTATTTTTTTGATCTCTTCTTGATTTTTCGCCGGTCGAACCTTGCCGCCGGCCATCCCTTGCTCCACCGCCGCCTCCACCTGCTGCCGGACCTTCGACGAAGCCGTCGCCCTCGCTGGAGCCAAGCTGGAGCCCCCTCATCGGTCTTCCCCTGTTTCAGCCCAAGGGAGGCCACGGGAAGAAAAGAAAAAAGAAAGAAGAAGAAAGAAGAAAAAGAAAAGAAGAAGGAAAAGAAAAAAGAAAAAGAAAAGAAAAGAAAAAGAGAAAAAAAAAAGAGAAAAAAAAAGAGAAAAAAAAAGAAAGAGAAAATCTCCTCTCTCTCCTTTCTCTCTCTTTCCGCTCTCTATCTTCTCTCTATATTTTTTTCTCTCTAGATTCTCTCTCTATTTTCTCTCTCTAGACCTTTCTCTCTTTTTATGAATTTTATCTCTCTAGAATCTTTCTCTTTCTCTCTCTAACTGCATCACAGACTCTAGGATAAACTTGAGATGAAAATAAGATGATTTGAGATTATTCCGAAATTTGTGCAGTAGATCTGATCTCAGCCTGATCCTATTCGAAATTTATAACATTTGATTCATATTAAGTCACCCTGATAGGACTTCTGATGATCTCGACCATGATTGCCTCATCTGAAGGATACGAAGATTCTCTCTCCACTTTCTCTCTCTATTTTCTCTCTCTAAAATTTTTTCTCTCTTAATAGATTTTCTCTCTCTAGAAATCTTATGGGTCAGTGGAGGATCCAGATACTTAGACAAATCTTAATTTTGATTAATCCTGAGAGAGGTCCTAGATTTGTGTTATTAGGATCGATTATCAGATAATTTTTTTCATATATAATTTTTATATTTGATCAGGGTTATGAAGTGATGATTGTCTGCATATGATATCGAGTAGAATATTTTGTTAAAGAAATTCATAAATTAAAGAAGAATATTGATTTCTGTGCTTGGATCAGTCATCGGTAAAGGTAAGAATCTCTGTACATAATCATCATTATATAGGTTATTTTACCGTTGGTTTTATCTCATTGATTTTGCATCATTGGATTTGAGATCGATGAATTTATTATATATGAGATACTGTTATTTATTTATGTGATTTTGAGCATGAGTATATTATATCAATATATATATATATCAGCGATTGATGGCATGATTATATGGGTATGACATATTTATTACACTGTAAAATTTGAATTGATTAATGAAGTCAAATATTATAATTTCATAAAAATGAAAAGAAAGAGAAATATGGTTTGGACTGGCCTTGTCATGTGGAATAGCCTGCCAGGAGCTTATGCTTGGGACAGCCCCTATAGGCTTATATGTGGAAGAATCTGATCCGAGAAAGATCATGAATGATTTGATCTGAGAAAGATCATGGCCACTTTGATCCGAGAAAGATCATGAATATTTCGATCCGAGGAAGATCACAGAAATTGATCCGAATAAAAGATCATCGCATGATCCTGGTAGTCCAAAGCCAAAGCCAAAAAGAAAAGGATTAAAAACGATGTGATAATAGAAGAAAATAGAAAGATAAGACATGAAACAATCGTTGAATAAAATTATTTCACTTATTAACATATGATAATGCATCTTTTTTGATAAAACAGATAATCTATAAATATTTACAGTATTCTGGACAGTGAACATTGGCTTTTATGTGTCATTGCTTATTCTTTATTTTTAGATTATATTATTATATTGGTGTGATATGAAAATTTTTACTGAACTGTAAAACTCACACCCTTCATCTTTCTTTTCTTCTCAGAGTTACAAGATGTCCATGGTTGGCTATGGTATGGATTTGTGAGTGAGCGGATGCATAGATAGGTACCGTTGATACCTGATCAGAGGATTGAAGGAATATTAATTGTAATTATGTAAATTTTATGAATTATTATTGAAATTAAATATTATGGTTGATAAGATTGTAATGATTTAATTTGACTTTGCATATTCTTTAGGACTTGCTCTAAGGAGTGTGCGGCCATCACGTATCCGATCCGGATGTTGGGTTCGGAACGTGACAATATCTAAGTTTATCTAAGCTGGAGTGGGCTTTTGATTAGTTTAATATCACTTATGGAGCGAAAATATTATTTTACACCTTACTTTATGGTTTAAGATTATTTTATTATGTTATGTTTTGGATGATGTACTATGTTTTTTGAACTATTGCTTAAGGAGTTAGGGTTCTAGATAGATTTTGAAAATAATCCCATGCTTCTCAGTTTTTAAAAGGTGCTATAAAATATTTATTGAGATCTTAAAAGTCTATAACTTTTGAAAGGCTGTTTCTTCTAGCAATATCTTACAAACGGGGATAGGGATTTTCAGTTAACGATTGATTAATCTAATTTTTCCTTCTTTTTTTTTTTCCAAACACTAGGGATTTTCATTTAACGATTGATTAATCTAATTTTTCCTTTTTTTTTTTTTCCAAACACCTGATTAAATGCCAAAAAATGAAACATTGAACTCTATCTAAGAACTCCATTACGAAGAGACGCTGCCCTTTGCAAAGAATGCTTAATGGCAATCAAGAAACCGTTGCAAAAGCCATAGTTTTTTTTTTCTTTTTTTTCATGGACAACAACACCTATTCGGGATCAAGATATATCAATTCTTCTTGTAATTTACTTAGTTTTTTCCGAAAAGAATGCAGTTAACAATCAAGAAAGCATACGCTCTCTCTCTCTCCCCACTAATATCCTTAACACCTTGTATTTTATCTTCTCTCTAAAATCAAGAAACCACCGCAAAATCAAGAAAAAGTGAAGAAGAGAGAATAAAGAGCCAAGGATATTCATTTAAAAAAAAAAAAATTCTTCACGCTTTTTATTCTTCTTCTTCTCTCAGCCGACTTGGAAGATAATAAAAAAAACAGAGCCTCCAATTTTCGATCGATTCCGATGACTTGACCGCGGCAAATCGAGCTGATGAAGCCGACGACGACGGCTGAGGAACTCAGGGATAGCTATGGAGAAGAGATCGGGGTGGATTGGTTCGAGTACGAGAGGCAATGCTTAGAGGGAAGAGTGGATAGGCGAGTCCGGTGAGCCTACGACTCCTTTTCTCTATCGGAATCGGGTAACAGAGGAAGACTTAGATCGGGAGTCTTCCTCTCCTAGCACGTGCCACCCATGCATGATCGCCCCAAGAGGCCGGCCCCCAGGCCAATCCAGGTCAGCCCAACCCTAAGTAAAACGGGCCGGGCTCTTACAATGACAATTTGTGCACAGGCAAAGCCTCATCCTACCACTCGTGTTTTTGAGAAAAATAACATAAGCATCACCTGATAAGATTAATTAACAAAATAAAACGTTTGGGAAAACGATATTACTAAGCGTCAAACGGAGGATTTCCACTAGCATGAAGGGGGGACACGATTAATAGGTTATAAATCTATTTTATGTTTTACAATATGTCATGGCAGATATTGCATCATTGGTATACGAGATAGATTTTTGGATTGCGTTAAGTTCTGCATTGTTTGTGGCTTCACTGTTACAGAAATGTTGGATCAATAATTCAATGTTTAAAAATACTATTTAAGATTGGAGAGGGAAAAAATCAAACAAATCTTAAACTATGTATCCGTGTAATTATAATTAGTTTGTTTCGAAGAAGTCAAAGCTTAGACTTTTATTTACAACACAACAATGAGGAATTGATATCAAAGCAAGCCAATTGTCAAATCAGGTCCTCACAATCAAAATATTTATTCCTGAATAACCATTAAATTATTGTGCAAGGAAGAGTTTCTGTTAAGCCTAATTAACATTTTTGATATTTTTCTTAGCAGTTTAAGTTTTGGAAATTAATTGGTTAAGTATCATGATATTGCTGCTTAGATTTGTCAGAGAAATCTGATTGGTATATTCATGATGCATAAACAAACCTATTTATCAAATTTAATTCATCTTCTCTACCTTGTTGTCGGATGATATACATGCATCTTATTAGATAAAAGCTTATATTTTCAGAAATCAGTGTAGATGGTAAATTTCACTAAAAGATGCTAAAGATCCTCTATCCATTCAAGGCTTAGACGGGTGCCAACAATGGGAGCACTTCATGGAGATAGACGGGTGTTAATCAAGCTCCACATATTATATGGTTAATTAATAATCGACTTCCATATCAAATCAATGGATGGGACAATGATTGGACATGCAGCTGACATTTAGCTTTTTTTTTTTTTTTACAATAAATAGCTTGATTTGCACAATTACTTAAAATATATTAGGAGGGTATTTGATTTGCGATCAGAATCAGAATCAGAATGAGAATCGGAATGAATTGGAAACAGAATCGAAATGGCCTAATCTTCCGAAGTGTTTGGTTCGTATTCGGAATTAGAATCGGAATGAATGATTCTCATTGTTGTTGCTCGGTTCATACAAAGATGAGAATCAGAGTTAACTCAAATTTTTATTTTTATTCTTAACTTAAATTTTTAAAAATTAATTATTTTAAAAATTAATATTAAATAAAAATTAAATATAATAATAATATCTTTAAATTTTTTAAAAATAATTAAATAATAATAATTTAATATTTAAAATTTTTTATTTATTTATTTTTCTCTCGTTTCTTCCTTCCCTTCCTCCTAACCCTCCGATCGACCTCCCTATGCCGATGGCCGACACATATCCACCCCCCTTCAGTCCTCCACACGCCGCCCCACGGCCATGGCCACCTCCCTCTTCCCTCGTGAGGCATCCACCGCGGCCCCATGTCGCCGTCGACCGCATCGCACCCACTGTTCACCCCCGCCTCCGCGCGACCAGCCCCCCCGCCTCTTTCTCCCGGATGCCGGCGGCCGTTCGTGGGAATGCAAACCCACTCGCACCGCATGCCTCCCCCTCGTCGAGCCCAAAACCCTCGCCAACCGCTTGGGGAACCACCCCTCCGGTTGCCCGAGGCCCCGCCCCTCCGGTCACCTGCAGCAAGCGATCGACTCTGGACCCTCGCAGCTGATGGCCCTCCAGTCGATCGGTCTCTCCACCACTCGAGACCCCTGCGCCCTCCCCTCCCCACATGACAATGCCACTGTCTGTGACAACGCCGCCTCGTTCCACCACCTCGTCTCCCTCCGGCTCACGAACTGCTCCCCCGACGTGGACCTCTCCTCCACCGCCATCAGTGCCCTCTCCACCCTTGGCTCTCTCTCTCCTTCGCTGCCCTATCCTTGCCCCACACCATCTACCCATCCCCTTCGCCTCCTCCCTCTACCGCTTCATTGGCGTCTAACTCTCCCGCCTTCCCAACCTGACAGACCTCATCGTCGTCGACGTCCCCATCTCCACCTCTATGATTTTTTTTTTATCTCATTCCACCAAAATAGGATTTCAATCCAACAAAGAGAGTCCGGATTGGATTGGAGGGGATTGGGCCATTCTCATTCCATCCCAGAATCGGAATCGAAGTAGAACTCCCTCGAACCAAATGGCTGGAATGGGAGTCATCCATTCCGATTCTCATTGTAGATCTAATTTTCTCCAATCAAATACATCCTAGATATTTCGATTGATAGGAATTGCCCAATATCGATATTGTAAAAGATCTGCACTCTTCCCTGCTCTCTCCAGCTTCAATTCTCTAAGAAAATTGTATTAGTTATTCGGTGATTAGCAAGGATAATGTAAAAATTATTTGCTAAATCAAGCACGTGCAGATAAAATATAATAACTAGTATCTTATATTCATTGGCAACACAGTGCAGCTTCCTGCTGCAATTACAAGTAGGAGCATGTCTTACACCATTTCATGAGTATGCTTAAGAAAGCACTATAACGTAAAATGACAAAATGATATACATATTATTCCCTCTTTTTTTTTCATTCTTTTTTGGTAAAGATTCCTCTAAGTTATTAATAAGATGCTATTATAGAAGATTGCGGAATTTATTTTATTGGATAAGATGGATACTTGGCAATACCACAAAGCCCTTCTGGTGCACCAGTGTCACGCTGGATGCTCATATATCCACTTTCACCCCAATCTGTGCCCCATGAATTCTTTATCAGCCAATATTTAGTTCCATCCTCAGCTGTCCCATCCTCAGCCGTCTTTTTCCTGATTAAAAAAAAAAAAAATCTTGGGCTAGCTTGCGATGATTTGCTAAAACAAAGAAGGTAAACAGAGGCAAAAAAAAAAAAAAAAAAAAAAAAAAAGGGAAGAATAAGATGAAGATGATGATGACTATTTATGCAATTTTTATGGACGATTCTATCAAAAATTTTATTTTCCTTTTTCATCTTTATTTCAGCATTAATTTTTGGATATATCTAGCTTGCAATCAAAAACATCAATCACTACAACAAAGGCTCAAGCTATTATCAAAAACATCGACCACTCCAACAAAGGCTGAAGAAGCTCGACCTTAAAATTCATATTAGATGGGAAAGAAACCAACGGATTTTCAAATTTGAAACAGTTTCATCGATAGAGATAGAGAGAATGGAATTTGTTGGGGGATACCGACCGACCGACCGACCGACCGACCGACCGACTAACCGACGGCCCGACGAACGACTCTGACTGGCCGATCGTAAGTCGGGCGGCAGGCCAACGGACGCCATCAGCGGCTAACCACGGCCATTCCACGATCTATTCCCGACCGACTGAACCCAGAGGTCCGGTCGCCGACCCACTTGAAGCTCGCCGACCGACGGAGGAGCCCGACGCCACTCTGATGGCCACCGACCTTGGGTCGGCCGACTCCACCAACCGCCGTACGGCCGCCAGACGTTGTCAGCTCTGACACGGACACGCGGCACAGTTACCTAGGGGTATTGTCCCGCCGAGAGCCGGGTCAACCCTGGTGATTAGACGGCTACACGGCGACATGATGTTTTCACGGCGGCTCTGACAGCCTACAGTGAGTTGACAGTTCCTCACTTGTCCGCGCCATTAATGACGGCGCCATACCGTGCTCCACTATATATACCGGGGAAGGCAACAGTGCACAGGGTCGATCCGCCCGTCTCTCCCACATACGCAGGCTCGCTCCTCTCTCTTTCTCCCTCTCAGAGCTCTCTGTCTGCATTTTACTGTTGCCCAGTCACCTCTCTGACTTGACCGTCGGAGGGTCCCCGCCGGAGCCGCCTCCGGTCAGTGCGGACTTCCTTTTGCAGGTGCACGCTCCCCGGCGATCGGACGACGAGGCGATTGGCCGCAACAGATTGGCGCGCCAGGTAGGGGACAGCATGACAAAGACAAGAGCTCAACGATCGAGAATCACTGGGTCGGCAAGGCGTTCTTCCCGCCGGGAAGAGGCCTCTCCACCATCACCGGCGGCGGAGCCTAGCTCTCCGCGCCCTGCAGTGACTACGGAGGCGCAGATTGCGGCCATTGTACGGCAGATGACCGTGCTGACCGACGCAGTCAAAAGCCTCCAGCAACAACCGGCGGCCCGACCTATGCCTTCCAGGAGCAGCCGCCGACGGTCGCGCCGACCCCTGCCGCCTCCAGGCGAGCACTCCCAACAGCGCTCCCACGGGGAGGAGGAGGGTCGACCTCGGCGCGACGACCGACGGTCCCAGCGGCCCTCTCCTTCCCCGTTGGAATGGGCGAGGAAGGAAAAGCGGCCGCGCACACCGTCGGCCTCTCCTTCAGAGTCTTCCGGAGGCTCCACTCCTGGGGTCTCCCAGCATCGACGAGCGGACGACTACGAGCGACGGTTCGAGGAGATCGACCGCCGGCTCGCCCAACTGCAAATGGACGGCCAGAAGTCTTCGAACGACGTCGACTTCCAGACCGCCCAGCCTCTCTCTCGACTGGTCCTTGATGAGCCGATTCCCAGTCGGTTCAAAATGCCGAACGTAGAGCCATACGACGGCTCCGCCGACCCAGTCGACCACCTCGAGAGCTACAAAGCTCTCATGACGATTCAAGGGGCAACCGACGCTCTGTTTTGCATCGGCTTCCCCGCCACACTTCGCAAGGCTGCCAGGGCTTGGTACTCCGGTCTTCGATCGGGCAGTATCCATTCCTTCGCGCAGCTCGAGCACTCGTTCGTGGCCCATTTCAGCACTAGCCGAAAGCCGCCGCGAACGTCGGATAGCCTTTTCTCCCTCAAGCAGGGGGAAAACGAGGCGCTCCGGCACTTCGTGGCGCGATTCAACGCGGCCACGCTCGAGGTCCGGGACCTCAACGAAGACATGGCGGTTTCAGCCATGAAGCGGGGCCTGAGGTCGTCCCGATTTACTTATTCTCTGGACAAGACCCTCCCCCGAACATACGCCGAGCTACTGGAGCGCGCATACAAGTATATGCGAGCGGACGAAGGAGCGTCCGACCGACGCCTGGTCGAGCCCAGGGGTCCGAAGGAGAAGCGAAGAAAAGGTCGGGAACCCGCCGAGCCCAGCAGGCCCCCGGTCGGTAGTCGGCTTTCTCCACCCCGACAAACCCGAAAATCACCCCGCCGACAGACTCCGAGGTCGGTGCGTCCCAGGTATGACTCCTACACTCCTCTCTCCGCTCCCCGTGCGCAGATCTTGATGGAGATCGAAGGGAAAGAATACCTGCGACGGCCTCCGCCTCTGAAGGCAAAGGGCCTCGACCATCGGAAGTACTGCCGGTTCCATCGGAGCCACGGCCACGACACCGAGCGATGCATCCAGTTGAAGGATGAGATCGAAAATCTCATCCACCGAGGGTATCTCGGCAAGTTTCGAAAGGGTCCACCGACCCGACCGATTGCCGATCGATGCCCCCAGCCGACTGAGGAGGCACCGACTAACCAGCCGACGGCTGGGGTCATCAACATGATCTCCAAGCGGCTGGGCCCGGGGACGTCTGCAGGAGGAGAGCCGACGAAAAAGCCGCGCCCGGACGACGTGATTACCTTCTCGGAAGACGACGTTCAGGGCATCCGGACTCCCCACGACGACGCTGTTGTTGTGTCGGCGACAATAGCCAATTATGATGTAAAACGAATTTTTGTTGATAATGGAAGTTCGACAAATGTTTTGTTTTACTCGACCTTCTCCCGAATGCGACTACCGACTGATCGACTCAGTAGGGTTTCCACGCCCTTGATCGGCTTTGCCGGAGACACCGTCACGACAGAAGGGGAAATCACCCTGCCCGTGACGGTCGGTACCGAACCACGGCAAAGAACGGCCTCCCTCATTTTCGCGGTCGTCCAAGTTCCTTCGGCCTACAACGCCATACTCGGGCGACCCGGACTGAACGCCTTCGGGGCGATCGTCTCGACGTACCATCTCCTTGTTCGATTCCCGACTAAAAACGGAGTCGGGGAGATGCGCGGAGATCAACAGCTCGCCCGACGATGCTTTCAAATCTCCGCCCAAAGCGACGAGACAAAGGGTCCCCTGACAATTGACAAACTGGATCAACGGGAGGAGGAAGAGCGGGGTTCGCCGGTCGAGCGGCTCGAGGCGATCCCGGTGGGAGAAAATCCCGACAGAAAAGTTTGGATCAGGTCTCAATTGCCCGACGCCGAACGCCACCGACTGGCGGAGCTGCTGACGGCCAACGCCGACGTATTCGCATGGTCGGCAGCAGATATGTCGGGCATCCCTCCGGAAACAATGACTCACCGACTCAACATCGACCCGACAATGAAGCCGGTGAGGCAGAAGAAAAGGTCCTTCGCCCCAGAGAGGCAGAAGGCCATTGACGAAGAAGTGGACAAACTGCTCGAGGCGGGCTTCATTCGGGAATCCACGTATCCCGATTGGCTCGCCAATGTCGTCATGGTCAAGAAAGCCAACGGGAAATGGAGGATCTGCATCGATTATACCGACCTCAACCGAGCATGCCCGAAGGATAGCTTTCCACTCTCGAAGATCGACCAGCTGGTGGATGCGACGTCCGGATTTCGACTGCTCAGCTTCATGGACGCCTTCGCCGGGTACAATCAGATCCGGATGGCGCCTGAAGACGAGGAGCACACCGCGTTCGTGACCCCCAAGGGCCTCTACTGCTATCGGGTGATGCCCTTTGGATTGAAGAACGCCGGCGCCACCTACCAGCGACTCGTCAACAAGGTCTTCAAAGACCAGATCGGGCGTAACATGGAGGTATACGTGGACGACATGCTGGTAAAGAGCACGCAGATCCCGGACCATGTTCAGGATCTCGAGGAGACCTTCCGCACCCTTCGACGACACCGAATGAAGCTCAACCCGACCAAATGCGCCTTCGGGGTGACCTCGGGGAAGTTCCTCGGATTCCTCGTTTCTCAGAGGGGGATCGAGGCCAACCCTGAGAAAATAAAGGCGATCCTCGACATGCGTCATCCGAACACCAAGAAGGAGGTCCAACAACTGAACGGGAGAATCGTCGCTCTTAGCCGATTCATTTCCCGATCAGCTGAAAGGTGCCTCCCGTTCTTCAAAACCCTGCGCCAGGCGAACGGTTTCTCTTGGTCGGATGAATGCGAACAGGCCTTTGAAGACCTGAAGAGGTACTTGGCTTCCCCGCCGCTGCTCGTAAAGCCGCAGATCGGGGAGACCTTGTATCTCTACTTGGCCACATCTTCTGAGGCGATCAGTTCGGTGCTCGTTCGGGAAAACGAGTGCCGAACCCATCAGCCCATCTACTACATCAGCAAAGTGCTCCACGGCGCCGAAGCCAGATACTCGGAGACGGAAAAGATGGTCTTCGCCCTGACCGTCTCCGCGCAACGGCTCCGACCATACTTTCAGGCCCACGCCATCGTGGTACTCACCAACCAGCCCCTGAGGGCCGTACTGCGCCGACCCGACACATCCGGACGGCTCGCTAAGTGGGCAATGAAGCTTAGCGAGTTCGACATTCAGTACCGACCAAGGCCTGCCTTGAAGGCTCAGGTCTTGGCCGACTTCATCGCCGAATGCCCGACGACCGACCAGAGGTCGGGAGCTGAAGGCCCGGGACGAGATTCGGTCTCTGAGCCGGACCCGATCTCCACCTGGGTACTTCACATCGACGGAGCCTCCAACGCTCAGGGAAGCGGGGCCGGGCTCCTGCTCACGAATTCGGATGGGGTAGTCACCGAATACGCCCTCCGGTTCGACTTCAAGGCCTCCAACAATCAAGCCGAATACGAGGCACTCCTCGCGGGCTTGAGAATGGCGAAGGAATTGGGCGTCGACAGCCTTCGGGCATTCTCCGACTCTCAGCTGATCGTGGGGCAGGTCAAGGGCGACTTCGAGGCACGAGATCCGACCATGATCAAGTATCTTCAGAAGGTAAAGGATCTCGTGGCCCGCTTCGTGCATTTCGAGATCTCCCACGTCCCCAGGACGGAGAACGCCCGTGCCGACGCTCTCTCTAGGTTGGCAACGTCGGCCTATGATTCTTTGGGTCGGACGTTTGTCGAAAACCTCCAACAACCGAGCATCGATCGGGTCGAAGAAGTGCAGCAGCTAACGTCTGAACCAAGTTGGATGGACCCGATCGTCCGGTACCTGTCCGACGGGACCAGTCCCGAAGATCCCGCGGAGGCCAAGCGACTTCGATGGTCGGCGTCACAATATGTGATCATGGACGGCCGACTCTACAAGAGGTCGTTCTCCCTCCCTCTACTCAGGTGCTTGGGGCCGACCGACGCCGACTACGCTCTCCGAGAGGTTCACGAAGGAATTTGTGGGAATCACTTGGGGGGCAAGTCCTTAGCCTTCAAGGTCTTGCGACAGGGCTACTACTGGCCGACCATGAGGAAAGATGCGGCAGAGTTGGTCCGAAGGTGCGAGCCATGCCAGAAGTATGCCAATATTCAGCACCAACCGGCCAGCCAAATCGCTCCCATTGTCGCTCCATGGCCCTTCGCTCAGTGGGGAGTCGATATTCTCGGCCCTTTCCCACCGGCGTCGGGCCAAAGAAAGTTCATCGTTGTCGCCATCGACTACTTCACGAAGTGGGTCGAGACCGAGCCCTTGGCGCAGATCACCGAGCGGAAGATGGAGGACTTCGTCCAAAAGTCCATCATCTTCAGGTTCGGATTGCCGCACACCATCATCACCGACAACGGACGGCAATTCGACAACCAAGACTTCAAGGACTTCTGCGCCAGGTTCCACATCCGTCATCGACTAACTTCAGTCGGGCACCCACAGTCCAATGGTGAGGTTGAGCTGACGAACCGAACCTTGCTCCATGGACTCAAGACCCGACTGAACGAAGCCAAGGGCCTCTGGGTCGACGAGCTGGGCTCCATCCTGTGGGCTTACCGAACGACCCCCCGCGTCCCAACCGGAGAGTCGCCGTTCAGTTTGGCCTACGGGACAGAAGCCGTGATCCCGCTCGAGATCGGCCTGCCATCTTCAAGGGTCGAGCAGTACCGCGAGCCGGACAACTCCGAAAGTCGGAGAGCCGACCTAGATCTTCTCCCCGAACTGCGAGATGAGGCTCAAATTCGAATGGCCTCCTACCGACAGAGGGTTGCCCGGTACTACAATGCCAAGGTCAGACTAAAGCTCTTTAAACCTGGCGACCTAGTCTTGAGGAAGGCGGAGGTGTCGAAGCCCTTGGACCAAGGGAAGTTGGCTCCCAACTGGGAAGGACCCTACAAAGTTACTGACACCTTCGGGCCGAGGGCTTACCGGCTGGAGACCCTTGAGGGGAAGCCCATTCCCCGGACTTGGAACGCCGACAACTTGAAGCTGTATTACCAGTGAATTCTGTAATTCAATCGTTGGAATACAAGTTCGGTTTGAAAAATCGGAGTTCTAACCTTTCGACTACTGATCGGCGCTCAGCCCCGACGCATCGACGCGGACCTGGCACCGACGACACTTCGGCCCCTTACACGGACCGATGCATCTACGATGACGGGAGTTTATACTCCTTCTACGGTCGAATTTTCGGGCATATCCATCGGCCAACTGATCGATCGGGCCCCGACCGAAGAAAGGCTAAAAGCCCACGCGGCTGTTGCCGCGACATTCCGACCAGGCTACGGCCGGTCGAGGGATATTCGGCTTACCACCGTCTATCACATGACGCGACCTTAGTCGCACCCACTACTCGCCGACCGACCTACGGCCGGCTGAACGACACTCGGCTTGCCACCGTCTTCAAAAGACGCGAAACCCGACTTACTATCATGCCCCCGACACTGCGCCGGATGATGACCGGCTAAGTGCATCTACGGAGGTCCGGCCGCCGAACCTTCACTAGGTTCGGTCGGCTCCCTACTTGACAGATGCGCCCGAACGGCGACTACAACTTTCGGAAACCGACCTAAAGTCGGGACACAAGCTACTTCGGAGCTATGCAAGCCGGTTAAGTCCTACCGACTTACTCGAGTTGGCGACTTCTCTAAGTTGGCGACTAAGGTTCGACATTACAGCGATAAGAAACATTGCAAACAAGAAGCAAAAGAGAAGACAATTTCACTCATTGATCAAAAAACATTACAAAGTCGGGCCGAAGCCCGATTACATGTATTTTCAAAAAAGACAAAATAAAGATGGTCGGCGGCGCCGATCACCCGTCCTGATCGATCTCTTCGACCGACGGAGGATCAGGGATGATCGGCGTCTCGGCCATAAGCAACGATTGATCGGCTGCCGAGAGATGAGCTTCGGTCGATAAAGGAACTTCGGCCTGCACCTGCTCCGGGACGGCTTCCTCCACCACGATGACGCCTCCCGACGGATGGTCGGCCATCTCTTCCGTTCCTTCTTCTTCGGCTCCTTCCTCGGCGAACAGCGGGACGACTCAACTGACGTCCATCTCCGGGTACAAGGCATGGACGGCATCCCGACCATCCTCGAACCCGACCCGGTAGGAGGCGAAGCCCGATTCGAGCATCTCCTCCTTGTACCGGTCGGAGGCCCGGAAGTCCTCAACCGCACGATCGGCCGACTCCCTCGCCGACCGTGCCTCGTCCTCAGTGTGGGCCAGCTCCTCCTTCGCCAACTCCGCCTCGGCCCTGGCAATTTCGGCGTCGATTTGGGCGATGGACAAGTCCTCTTCGGTTTCCGCGAGCTTCCCCAGGCTGACCCGAAGTTGCTCGCGTTCCCCTTGGAGTTCGGAGGTGGCACTGTCCCGTTCGCGTCGAAGACGACGCACGACCCGACCTTTGTGCTTGGCCTCCTTCTTGGCCGACTTTAGTTCGGCCATGAGCCGGGAGACCTCGTCCGTCAACTTGGCCTCCCGATCGACCGACTCCTGCAGTTGGTCGACCAGTCTCCCTCTCTCGGCCTCGGCCGCTGCCGACCTTTCCTTGAAGGCTGCCCGAACGTCGCCGAACCTTCGGTATCCGGCCTCCAGCTCGGACATGGTGAAGATCAACTGCCGACAGAAAGAAGCCTTGTTAGAATTATGTGGCAAACGAAAATTCTTCTAAGGTAAAAGGTGACGCGAAGCTTACCTCCACCATCGACGGGTAGAACCGCGACAGCATTTCGGTCACTTGCCGAGACCGCAACGACTGAACGTCGGTAGGGAGGAGGATCCCCTGGCACAACCTCCTCGCAAGGTTGTGGTCGGCCAGGGCCGACGCACCCTCGGGGTAGTATGCGCTGGGGGCATTGACCTCTCCTCCTCCGAGGGCTCCATCAGGGCTTTCCCCCGATCGGCTGCCCCGACCGACGGGGCTGGCAGCGATGGGACGCTGGAGTTTGACCCGGCGCCCCCCGTTGCGCCGGCGGACGCCTCCGGACGATGTTCGGGTTCCCGAACGACGTCCGGCTCCGCCCGCGGCGGCGAAACCGCCGACACTCCTTCGGCCACTTCCTCGGCCGGCCTCTCCTCGACTCGCCTCTCCTCCACTCGGACAGTCGGAGCCGCGAGGGCTATGATTGGCTCCGACCCCTCGGTCGCCGACGCTTCCACGGTCGGCGGGACTGGCGCTGATCTCTTGGAAGGGCGCGAAGGGCCAGCCCCCGACGCTGGCCTCTTCCTCGCGGCGGCAAAATGACGAATTTCGGCGTCGGTCGGCCTCATCCTCGGCGGTGTCCCTGCAAAACCTACCAATGTCAGAGGCCGGACCAGAACTACCCTAAAGCCGAATAAAAAGAAAAAGCTGGGGAATCGGACGATACCTATTCGGGGGACCAGACTCAGGCCAGCATCATAGAGAGCTTGCTCGGTAACAAGCTCCCTCTGCTTCGGGACCGACATATCTTTGAGTCGGTGGAAGTCCTCCCGGTCGTCCACGTCGACCCGACTGTTGTCGTTGGCCTCAGTTCGGGGTACACCCCAGCGAGAAGGAAAGCCCCAAGAGGAGGAAGAGGAAACAAAGAAAAACTGGTTCTTCCATCCATGAATGGACGATGGAAGACCGGTTATGAAAGCAAGACCCTTCCGGGGATTGAAGAGCCACCACCCTCGGGCTTTAGGGTGGGGTCGGAGCACAAAGAAGGCCCGGAAGAGGGAAACGCGAGGGTTGGTCGGCAAGAGCTGACACAACAGCGCGAAAGAAATGATTAGCCGGATAGAGTTCGGCGCCAGTTGCGCCGGACAGAGTCCGTAGTAATCAAGCAGATTCCGGACGAACTCCGGAATCGGAAGTCGAAGACCCGCACGAAGGTCCTCAACATACAGCGCCAGGTCGCCGGGCGGAGGGTGGTTGACCCGACCGCCGGCCCCTGGAGCATAGAGCCGAAATTGCTCCGGGATGCGATAATGCTCCCGAAGCTGATCGACGTTCGGCCCCGAAAGCGAGGAGGCCTCATCTTCCGGAGCCGATCGGGTGTCGTCGGTCGGGTTCCCCGACCGAGCTCCCTGAGTCGGTTTCCTGGTCATTGTGCAGGAACCGAAAGAAGAGAAAGAAGAGAAGAAAGCAAGAAGGGGAAGGAGGACCACGAACCCGATGGACCCTCCGGAGGTAGAGAAAAGCTCTGCCCGCGACGACCGAGAAATCGCCCGGACAGAGTTTCCCCAGCAAATGGCAAATGTGGGTCAGGGTCCGGGAGGTCCTATATATATAGGGCCGACCGATGGCCGAGATGCTCCCGCGCCGACCAAAGTCCTCCAGATGCGCGACGCGTGGCGCCCGCCGATTGGCTAAAGATTCGGCGCGCTTCGCCCCGGGACGCCCGCACCGCCCGCATTAAATGCCGGAGCGGGCGCCGGCCGACCACCTTGACACGCGGCGCGCGGGGGTTGGCTCCGCAGTCGGCCGCCCGCGCCGGTCCGCGTTCCCGATGGGACGCCTCACCCACGATCGGCGCCGAATAATCCGATCGACTGACGCCGTATCGTCCGGCACCCGATCTTCTGACACCGACGTGACGGCTGGCGACGACAAGACGCGGCGTCCGGCACCGGACGCCGGCGCGACTTCTGGCATCGACTAGACGTTCGGATCTCTCGGGGTTCGTGAGGTGTCAGACAACGGATCAGCCGGCGGTACGGTCGGATCTGCACATGCGACAAATCCACTCCCAGTCGTCCGGTCTTGCTACCCGAATGAAGGCACCGGCCAGCTCTCCACCCGACTTAGGAGTGGAGGGGGGCAACTGTTGGGGGATACCGACCGACCGACCGACCGACCGACCGACCGACCGACCGACTAACCGACGGCCCGACGAACGACTCTGACTGGCCGATCGTAAGTCGGGCGGCAGGCCAACGGACGCCATCAGCGGCTAACCACGGCCATTCCACGGTCTATTCCCGACCGACTGAACCCAGAGGTCCGGTCGCCGACCCACTTGAAGCTCGCCGACCGACGGAGGAGCCCGACGCCACTCTGATGGCCACCGACCTTGGGTCGGCCGACTCCACCAACCGCCGTACGGCCGCCAGACGTTGTCAGCTCTGACACGGACACGCGGCACAGTTACCTAGGGGTATTGTCCCGCCGAGAGCCGGGTCAACCCTGGTGATTAGACGGCTACACGGCGACATGATGTTTTCACGGCGGCTCTGACAGCCTACAGTGAGTTGACAGTTCCTCACTTGTCCGCGCCATTAATGACGGCGCCATACCGTGCTCCACTATATATACCGGGGAAGGCAACAGTGCACAGGGTCGATCCGCCCGTCTCTCCCACATACGCAGGCTCGCTCCTCTCTCTTTCTCCCTCTCAGAGCTCTCTGTCTGCATTTTACTGTTGCCCAGTCACCTCTCTGACTTGACCGTCGGAGGGTCCCCGTCGGAGCCGCCTCCGGTCAGTGCGGACTTCCTTTTGCAGGTGCACGCTCCCCGGCGATCGGACGACGAGGCGATTGGCCGCAACAGAATTATTTCTACACCGAGACTAGAGCTCAACTGCCAAGAAGGAAGTATGCAAGTAGATTCTTGCGATTCTCCAACAGTCATTGACTCAACGTGACATCCCAGTATCTTGATTAACCACATCTCATCCTGGAGCTTGTCATTAACAAACTATTCCAATCCGTTTGATATTAAAAGAAATATGGTTCAAATAGTTGGACAAAGAAAAGCCTCGATGATCGAAAGCTTGTTAATCCCAACATACAGATTTCGTAAGGTATCAAGGTGATCCTTCTTCAGTCTAGCAATGGGGTGAAAAGTTACCCCTGCTTCATCAACTTTTCCGTTTTTTTCCTATGTAATACCCAACCCTTAATGCCATGTAAATCACTTAAGTAATATAATCAATATGGGTGAGTATCTTACTCCTCCATTTTATCTTTAAAAAAAAAAATCATACTAGATCATAGCCACCAGTAAATTGCACCACATCGATCAGACTAAATCCACGCTCGTCAACACTACATAATAAAGCTGAACTTTGAACTTAGATTTTTACTATGCCTTTTTTTTTTTTTCTTTTTTGATGGAGAAAGTTTCGTTTGTTTCTACGTTGATGGCAACAAAGCTTCATTGGGACACTGCCCTAGGTCACATGGCACGAGACCACAAAAGTCCGGCTTCAATCCAAGTACAAATTAAATTCAAAATGGGTGGGCACGGATTCAACAAGAACCACAGCAGAAAAGACCGGCAGCCAATTCTTTCTAACAAAGAATTATAGTGGCAAAAAAATCCACCGACGGTATAGCTGGAAGAATGTTTGCTCTTTGTCAGTCAGACCACGCCGTAGATATTTTTGAAATTTGGACTAGCCATATATACCATTCTACAAGGAAATAAGTGTAGCCTCGTCTATGCTTTTGGACAATACCTTAGCATCGTCTTGAACTAGTCATAAAAAATCAACTTGCCCTTTCACTGAGGGAACTCATCTCGGTCCAGATCATGATGACAGCCACTGTCGAGGAAAAGATCAAACTGCAATGAGATATCCTTGGACTTTTTGCTCGAACAACGGTTGGAGGGAGACGGGGCCTTGCAGCGAGGCTTTATCAGACGTTGAGGTTCCCTTGGCCGGACGCATCGGCTGCTTGTGACAAAAATTGACTTGGAAAGAGAGAGACTAGCATGATGGCAATATTTTGATAAAGGGTCAAATATATACAGCTTTATCTCCGCATGTTGCGAAGTTATTTCCATTTTTTGAATCCTATAACATCCAGATTACGATGGAGATATTTTACTATTAATCCAAGAATTCTTTCAGCATAACACATTAAAAGATTTTTTTTTGGTTGATTATTCAGAGAATCTAGATGATTCTTTGTTTTTCTTCTATGTTTATTTCGTTAGTTGAGATGCAACCTTCTTTTTTTCATATACAAAATAGATTTTTTTTTTAGTTCCTTTATCAAAAGTTGCATATATAAGCTTACATGCTGAGCAGTACATGTCAAACAACATGATTTGAAGTGTTAAGTGAAATTTCTTGTTGGTAGAAGTGATATTTAATATTCTCTTTCTCAGGAAAAGTGAAGTTGATTTATTGATGAAAAACATGGAAATACTTATGCATTAGTTTTTGATGTGGACTAGCTTCCATTCTATGGTAGCCTGGTTGGTGTTTGGCACCTATGCCATTAACGAACCAATTTGATGGTATGCATTAAATTAGTTATAGTTTGTTAGATGGTATACATTAACTAATCAATTTGGCTGTGACATACCATGCTTGCGCGTGAAGTTCCCTTACAATATATTACAAAATTTACAAGAAATCATAGCTGATGCTAGGTTCCAACAGGTGATCCAAATTAGGCCTAGCCCGGACCCAAGGCCAGGCTTAAGACTCAATTGGGCCTAGGTCTAGGGTTTGAGTATTACTACGAAATCAATGTGGGTTCGCAAAGTTTTATCCAAAGTGCTGCCGGCCAGGCTCATTAAGTCATCATTGCTCGGCCCAAACTTCATCCTAGTCTATGACATGCACTGCATGGGGATCAAGCCAACAACCTACAAATTAGATCCAACCAGCAAGACTCAGCTCTTCAAGTAGAGATAGCTCTACTTAATTCACAACTAGACTCGAGATAGAGTTTTGGATTTGAAGCCAAATGACAGTCCTACTGGTATTTCTTTTGAAAAAAGATGGGCAACTTAAGAGCCACAATCGAAATGGTAAACCTAATTTATTAAATTTATGCCCTTAATTGATCAATGCAGTTTATGATGATAAAATTGTCAATAGATCAAATCAGAATTTAAAATTTCATACATAGAAAGGCAGAAAAGAAAAACTTTATTTCCTTTTTTTAATTTTATCTAAGCAAACCCACTTCATGAAGAGATCATATTGTGAATAATCAATCCAAACCTCAACAAGCAAACAAAGTATCGGATGAACATATATATATATATATATATATATATATATATATATATATATATATATATATATATGCTATAATGTTGAAACCCATATTTGTGTAGAAATCCAAGATCACAAACATCATGACTTACTTAAATGAAGTTCGAGTACAATTTCATGCTTCAAATTTACATTGAAGAAATGGCGGCATAATCACACGTCTTCCAAAGCGTGATGAGCGGTAGCTGATTTCGCCGAACGTAGCCATCTCGCTCGTCGAATATTGTGCGGCCGCTCAATACTTTCTACAAAACGTGCGATACACTTCGGGAGAAGACCGGCCAAGTT
Organism: Elaeis guineensis; assembly: GCF_000442705.2. Lineage (NCBI taxonomy): Eukaryota > Viridiplantae > Streptophyta > Magnoliopsida > Arecales > Arecaceae > Elaeis > Elaeis guineensis. Next base: position 121,295,635 of record NC_025994.2, on the reverse strand, counting down.
GCCTCATGGCCCACAATATAATGATTTACACGAGAATTGCGCATCCAAATTCGGCCCGAGTTGCTATGAGTGGCCTTTAAATTTTGGATAACGAGCCTTTAGGACGCGGACCGGTTTGCGCTGCCAAGTCTATCAAATATTTGGAAAACAGGCGGTGGGTCATTGTGTCATATTTTGGTGTCTCTCCAAGAATGGGTATATACCCACTCGAGACGTCATGGACATGCACCGATGACAATAAAGAAAAGGAGCCCACGGCGTGCAAGGAAGACGTAAGGTAATTCAGCATCTTAACTAGGTGATTTAATAATAATAATAATAATAAAGGAGCCTACCGGAATTAACCATATATTATTGTCAAGTTTTTTTTGGGGTAAGGAATATTGTCAAGTCATTAGAGACTACCGGAACCATTTTATATTGTCAGGTGCTGGGGTTGGTGCAAATGTTACGTGAGAACTGATGTGAACTCATGTGTACATGTGAGCCCTGTACAAAAGATATACACATGATCTCTATACACAACAAACACATAGACAATTGACACCACCCAAAATTTATAATGGATTGAGAAAGAATTTGCGTACAAATGTTCAAAACACATGGTTGTACAAAATTTGGTTAATTAGTTGATAGTTTAAATGTTGATGGTAGTTGTATTTGCATATTTTATCTCAATGGAGGGATTTTTTTTTTTTTTTGGAGGGATTGATCAGAGAGATGGATTCTTTATTTTTACCTATGGTGCAAGGACTTCATTTGTGAGTGACTTATTAGATTAAAAAAAAGGAACTAAATCAATGCAACCTCCATAGATCTGATTCATAGATTCTTGATATGTACTTCGTACATACAACTAAACAAAGTAAAATATAATAATTAAATATGTTATAATAATTTTTAGGTTATATTTAGTAGCTGGCAATCTATCCAGATTGCTAAAAATTTAATGTGATTATCTGGATTACTATGTTTGATATATTTTTTGGATTGATAATCTCAATTGCCTTGGCAATTCAGATTATCTCTCAAGATGTAATTTGGATTACCAATCATACAATTAGGTGGTCGATTTAGGTGGTCGATGAGGCTGTGAAGATGCACTAACATGGTTGGAGTTTATATAGGGGCTGGAGCAGGGGAATTCCATTAGCGTTTATGGAGCAGATAAAGACTTGCTACGTGCCATGGAGATGGAAATGAGGGGGATGGGTTGACCAATCATACAATTTATAATAGCTGAGATATACCTTGTGGCCTGTTGTCTAAGTTGTAATTTCTTTTATTTTGCGGGAGTGGGTTGCATTCCTACACAGGTTCTTCTTGGCGGATAGCTTCGTCCACGTTGGGCATCAAATATAGAACTTATGCGGTCCAACATGCATCACAAGCCCATCTTTTGAAGATCCATATATTTAATCTGATTTCCACTATATATTGGTAAGATTTTATTTACCGGATCAAGAAATCAAAATAACAACTTCTAACTAGTATTTTTGGATGCGATCCGAGACATTACAATTGATATCAGAGCAGACATAGTCCATGACTTACATGGACTAAAGAAAATTACAGTATGGATCTATTTAAGCTGATCACGATTGAGATGCTTGTTATTAGATTTATGATATTCGTAATTAGATTTGAATGGATTTGGATCTTTAATATGGTGAGAATATGGGAGCTTAAATGATGAGAGTATATAAGGATGCATGTAGATGTGCTTGATCTGACTCAACAACAAGGTGAATGGCTAGAGCAGTGTGAGATTTTTTTATAATGTTGTTATGTCAGCTATTTTCATGCAATTTATTGTTTTACATGTTTTTATAATAGATCGATGTTAAGATTTGATTATACATGATTTTTATATGTGCTTAAACTATAAATTAAAATCTTCTAGTTTTGAGTATAATTCACTTTTTCTCCTACTTACTTTTTGCTCATCTTTGAATATTTTGCTTGCAATGACCCAATATTTAATTTCTAAAAAGAATTTTAACTTGTAGAAAGAAAAAGATTAAAGATCATATGATTATGAAAAGAGAAATAGAAGACAAGATATAAAACTAATGCTGAATAAAAATATTTCACTCGTTAACATATGATAATGCATCTCTTTTGACAAAACAAATAATTTATGAATGGTTACAGTATTCTGGATATTGAACAAGAGATTTTATGTTTTATTGTTTATTCTTATTTTCAGATTATATTATTATTGTTGGGTATAAAATACCCCCCAGTCGAAATCTGTGACAGGAGTGACCTTCCGGGTATTCTACCGACTTTCGACCTTCGACGATATTTCTCCGAACCTCTCTGGCGGCCGAGCCTCCGCAACGCTCCCAAGATTTGCCCCCACCAGCGTCGACCGGATTGTTCACGACGGACGGACTCCACCCAAGCTTCCACAATGATCGACCACCTTCTAGACTCCGTCCGGACTCCCACGGGAGCCGGGTTTCGCCCTCGACTCTAACTGTAGGCAGACTCCGTCTTGACTCCTACGGGAGCTGGACCTCATCCCCGACTCCAACTGCAAGCAGACTCCGTCCGGACTCCTACGGGAGCCGGACCTCGCTCCCAACTCCAACTGCAGGCAGACTCCATCCGGACTCCTACGGGAGCCGAACCTCGCCCCCGACTTCAATTGCAGGTAGACTCCGTCCGGACTCTTACGGGAGCAGTAACGGCCACGACTCTGCTCCACTTCCTGCGACCCGTGTGGCTCCATCACTCCCTGACGGGCTGCAGTAACGGCCACGGCTCTCACACTTTCTGTGACAGATTTGGCGCGGCTCCATCACCCCCTGGCGTGCCACAGTGACGGCCACGATTCTGCTCCACCTTCTGCGACAGATTCGGTGTGGCTCCATCACCCCCTGGCGTGCCACAGTGACGGCCATGATGCTGCTCCACTTCCTGCGGTGGATACCGCGCAGTTTCTCTACCCTCTGACAAGTCGTGACAACGAACGCCGCTCCACTCCCCACAGCAGGCTCCACGTGGCAGGCCACAGTAATAGCTACGATTCTGCTCCACTACTCTTTGTAGCAGACTCCTCCTAGCTCCGAACGACCCACTACCAGGCGGTTACAAACGTCACTATCAATCTGTTACGCCCTCCGCCTATAAAAAGGGGACCCCAGATATGTTATTCTCTAAGCTCTAATTACTCTCCCAAAAACTCTACTAAAATTTCCGTTCGAGCACTCCATTCTTGTTGAGGTAGAGAACTGACTTGAGCATCGGAGGATCTTGCCGGAGCAACCCCACCTCCGGTTTAGACTTCTTTTGCAGGTCCCGACGGCGATCGCGACTCCCTTGACTCCAGCTTCTCCGACGCAGGCGGATTTTTGCACCAATAGGATTGGCGCTAGAAGGAGGGGCTTCTCCACTCTCCCTTCCTCCTCCTTTTTTGTTTTTCTTTCTGCAATGGGACGTGTCTTGATGCTTTTGTCTCCCGATGGCAGTGTCCTACAAAAGTGCTTCCCCTGTCACAGGGGATTCCGCTAAAGTCCACGATCCAGCGCCTGAAGAAGGAAGTTCTTCATTTAACTAAAAGGTCGAAGAAGATGGATGGCGAGCTTCGCAAGTTGAGGGAGAGCCACTCTGAAGCCACCGGGAAGGCCACCCACTTTCGGAACCTCCACGTGAAGGGAATCATGGAGTACAGTCGGAGGAAGGCGAACTTCGAGAAGGAGCTCGAGGAACACAAGAAGCGCGCCAGCGACCGATCTTGGGCTCAAGCTGCCAAGATCAGTTCTCTCAGAGTGGAGCTGTCGGCTGCACAGGAGAGGATTAGACAGTTGGAAGGAAGTTCATTCCGGCTTTTGACTCGGGCCGACAGCGATCGGGAATGGTCGAAGAAGGTCTCCGACCTTCAGCAACAGCTCCAGGATGTCGAGGCGAGCTATGATGCGTACCGGGCCGGCTGGCGCAAGCAGGTGGACGAAAATAAGGGGAGACTCAGGATGGCGACCGACGAGGTTGCCCGCCTTCAAAGGCAGCTAGCTAGAGGGGCTCAGCTTACTTCCGCTCAGGATTCCAGCAAACTCCAATCCCTGAGAAGAACCGTAGAAGTGCTATCTGTCACCCTTGGAGAGGGGAAGGCCGAGCTGCAGCAATTGAAGATCCAACTGGTATGCGAGCAGCAGGCCGTCAAGGACGCGGAGGCAGAATCTGAGGTTCTGAGAAAAAGGCGTCGAGAGGCGGAGAACAAAAGTCAGCGATTTCACCGAAGATACATGGAGATACTAATGAGAGAGAGGAAATTAGAAGCAGAAGTCGAAAGTTTAAGGCGTTCCCTGACGAGGGTCGAGGCCGAAAGTTCGAGGTCGGCGGAAATCGGGCCCCTTTAGGGCCCTTTTTGTCCTTTGTTCCTCTAAGTGTCTTCTTTTGTCGCTTGTCTGTTTGTCGTCGTCATTGTCGTTGTCGTTGTTGTTTTTGTTGTTTTTCTTCTTCGGACTTCCAGGCTCTGTAACGCATGTTTTGCTAATGAAATGAAAAGATCTTTGCTATTTTACCCGTATGTCGTGTTGAACTGTCGTGCGTCGGACTTCTTTCATTTTTGCCCCATGCGATGTCGATGTTGTTTGAAGGCTCCTTGTTGCATCTTTGCATTAGGTCGTCATTACCGAGTTTCTTGTGCTTTTGATTGGTCCGTCGCCGACGCCGCTTGAAAGTTTCCAGTCATCGCCGCGTCGATTTGCCTTTTGTTCGCGACCGTAGATCTTTCTTTCTCTTCCTCCCTCTTCATAGAGACGAGGTCCTTTGTGCTTTTAGGATAGTTCGGCCTCCGTTTTTCATTAGGGTAGCCCGCCGCTGTTCTTTCACATTTCTCTCCTTCTTCTTTCTTGCCGGGTCTCGGATGGCCGGACCTTAATTGGCGCCGAGATGAGGTTCTTCTCTATTTCTGATGCGATCGATTTCAGCTCAGATTAGGACGAGGTTCTCCTTCTGTCCCTAATATGGCTGTGGGGGTGCATGTGGGCGTTGCAGGGCCTCTCCCCCCATCCGGTCTATGAAGAACCGGACCTTCGACTTTGCTCATGTTAGGGAGAGGTTCTCCTCCTGTCCCTAACGTGGCTGTGGAGGTGCATGTGGGCGTTGCTGGGCCTCTCCCTCCATCCGGTCTATGAAGAACTGGGCCTTCGACATAAAATACCCCCCAGCCGAAATCCGTGACAGGAGTGACCTTTCGGAGATTCTACCGACTTTCGACCTTCGGCGATATTTCTCCGAACCTCTCTGACGGCCGAGCCTCCACAACGCTCTCAAGATTTGCCCCCACCAGCGTCGACCGGATTGTTCGCGACGGACGGACTCCACCCAAGCTTCCACAATGATCGACCACCTTCTAGGCTCCGTTCGAACTCCCACAGGAGCCGGACTTCGCCCTCGACTTCAACTGCAGGCAGACTCCGTCCGGACTCCTACGGGAGCCGGACCTCGCCCCCGACTCCAACTGTAAGTAGACTCCGTCCGGACTGCGATGGGGGCCGGACCTCATCCCCGACTTCAATTGCAGGTAGACTCCGTCCGGACTCCCACGGGAGCCGGACTTCGCCCTCGACTTCAATTGCAGGTGGACTCCGTCCGGACTCCTACGGGAGTCGGGTTTCGCCCTCGACTCCAATTGTAGGTAGACTCCGTCCGGACTTCCACGGGAGCCGGACTTCGTCCTCGACTTCAATTGCAAGTGGACTCCGTCCGGACTTTTACGGGAGCCAGGTTTCGCCCTCAACTCCAACTGCAGGCAGACTCCGTCCGGACTCCTACGGGAGCCGGACCTCGTCCCCGACTCCAACTGCAAGCAGACTCCGTCCGGACTCCTATGGGAGCTGGACCTCGCCCCTGACTCCAACTGCAAGCAGACTCCGTCCGGACTCCTACGGGAGCCGGACCTCGCCCCCGACTTCAATTGCAAGCAAACTCCGTCCGGACTCCTACGGGAGCCGGACGTCGTCCCTGACTTCAATTGCAGGTAGACTCCGTCCGAACTCCCACGGGAGCTGGACTTCACCCTCGACTTCAATTACAGGTGGACTCCGTCTGGACTCCCATGGGAGCCGGACTTCGCCCTCGACTTCAACTGCAGGCAGACTCCGTCCAGACTCCTACGGGAGCCGGACCTCGCCCCCGACTCCAACTGCAAGCAAACTCCGTCCGGACTCCTACGGGAGTCGGACCTCATCCCCGACTTCAATTGCAGGTAGACTCCGTCCGGACTCCCACGGGAGCCGGACTTCGCCCTCGACTTCAATTGCAGGTAGACTCCGTCCGGACTTCGCCCTAGACTTCAATTGCAAGTAGACTCCGTCCGGACTCCCACGGGAGCCGGACTTCGCCCTCGACTTCAATTGCAGGTGGACTCCGTTCGGACTCCTACGGGAGCCAGATTTCGTCCTCGACTTCAACTGCAGGCAGACTCCGTCCGAACTCCTACGGGACCCGGACTTCACCCCCGACTTCAATTGCAGGTAGACTCCGTCCGGACTCCTACAGGAGCCGGACCTCGTCCCCGACTCCTGCAGCAAGAAGACTCCGCCCGGACTCCTACGGGAGCCGGACTCCGTTCCCAACCGAACTTCGGCCGACGGGCCTGGACCCCCTGGCAGACCGCAGTAACGGCCACGACTCTGCTCCACTTCCTGCGATGGATTCCGCGCGGCTCCATCACTCCCTGGCGGGCCGTAGTAACGGCCACGGCTCTGCTCCACTTCCTGCGACAGATTCGGTGCGGCTCCATCACCCCCTGGCATACCACAGTGACGGCCACAATTCTGCTCCACCTCCTGCGACAGATTCGGTGCGGCTCCATCACCCCCTGGCGTGCCACAGTGACAGCCACGATGCTGCTCCACTTCCTGCGGTGGATACCGCGCAGTTTCTCTACCCTCTGACAAGTCGCGACAACGAACGCCGCTCCACTCCCCACAGCAGGCTCCACGTGGCAGGCCACAGTAATGGCCATGATTTCACTCCACTACTCTTCGTAGCAGACTCCTCCTGGCTCCGAACGGCCCACTACCAGGCGGTTACAAACGTCACTATCAATCTGTTACGCCCTCCGTCTATAAAAAGGAGACCCCAGATATGTTATTCTCTAAGCTCTAATTACTCTCCCAAAAACTCTGCTAAAATTTTCGTTCGAGCACTCCATTTTTATTGAGGCAGAGAACTAACTTGAGCGTCGGAGGGTCTTGTCGGAGCAACCCCACCTCTGGTTTAGACTTCTTTTGCAGGTCCCGGCGGCGACCGCGACTCCCTCGACTCCAGCTTCTCCGATGCAGGCGGATTTTTGCACCAACAATTATATTGGTGTGATATGTGAAATTCTCACTGGACTGTAAAACTCACACCCTTCCTTTTTTTTTTTCTTTTCTTCTCAAAATTGTAGGATATTTATAATTTGCTATGGTATGGATTTGCGAGTGAGCGGATGTATAGATAGAATATCATTGATACCTAATCAGAAGATTGAAGGAAGTTAAATTATAATTATATAAATTTTATTAATTATTATTAAAATTAGACATTATAGATGTTGAGGTTGTAATTAATTATTTTGGGTCTTGCATATTCTTTAGGACATACCCTCAGGAGTGTGCTGCCATCACATATCTGATTCGGATGTTAGATTCGGGGCGTGACAAATCCAAACCTCAACAAGCAAACAAAGTATCAGATGAACATATATGCTATAATGTTGAAACCCAGATTTGTGAAGAAATCCAAGATCACATCATGACTTACTTAAATGAAGTTCGAGTACAATTTCATGCTTCAAATTTACATTGAAGAAATGGTGGCATGATTGAAATTAAGACTGATCCATAAACACAAGCTGGTGCCAATCGCCAATATCATACAGAAATAGGAGAGAGTTTCCGAATTCATGCAGTTGGATAAGAAGCCTCCATGGCAATGCCACAGAGCCCTTCAGCCGCATCAACATCTCGTTCCATCCTTATGTATCCGCTCTCACCCCACGATTTACCCCATGAGTTCTTCACCAGCCAATACTTAATCCCATCGGCAGTCTTCCCGTAGCCAACAGCAGTAACACCATGGTCCAATTCAGTTCCACAGGCACCAGTGAATACACCACTTTTATACAACTGAAAGTCCGAGCCACCTGCATCAATGGCAACTGACACAGGCTGGTTGGCCACAGCCTTCAAGAGGGCTGACTCGCTGTTTGAGGGGACATCTTCATAGCCACTGATGGTGGCTGCACTAGAGGATGCCTTGTTGGTGTTGCAAGTGCCATCCGATGCCTTATAAGGATAGTTACTCTCTGTTGTTAAACCTCCATTGTCAATAATAAATTGGAAGGCATCATCCATTAGACCACCATTGCATCCTTGGTCCTCACCATTAACGTCACAATCCACAAGCTCTTGCTCCGACAAAGAGATTAACTTGCCGGTGCTGAGTTTTGTGATACCTTCCGTTGCCGCCACAGCAGAGAATGCCCAGCAGCATCCTATTGCGATTGCATGCGTCCGATATTAGTTAACCAGTTAATGCGATGTTAATCAAAGAACTAGAACTAACTCGTACTCGATGTGACCAGAAATTTTTTCATTACCACATTCGCCTTGATCCTTGATGGGAGTGACTGCACCCTCGGTCCTCCAGTCCATGCTGGTGGGCGCGGCTGTCACATTTTGGTACCTGAATGTCTTGGCTGGCTTCATGATCATGGGCTTGTATCCATTGTGAGATGCTTTGAACTCCTCGTTGGTTAGGTCTGCAAATTGGTTGATTCCAAGCTCGTATTTTCGGTCACCAGCCTTGTTGACAGACTCGACGTACTCCACGTTAGCCTTAAAGATTTGGTACCTGTACTCCTTCTCAGCTGCATCCTTGTATTCTCGTCCGTATTCAGCCATCCACTGCTCGTGTCTTAACCTCATGGGCATGTCACCGATTGAACGGGACTTGGTTCCATAGGCCCAAATAGCCAAGATGGCCAAGGTAATCCACAAGCATTGGTGGCTAAAATAAGCCATGGGGCTGTTCAGCTGTGGCAAAGCTAAGAACCGATTTAGGTGGTCGATGAGGCTGTGAAGATGCACTAACATGGTTCGAGTTTATATAAGGGCTGGAGCAGGGGAATTCTGTTAGCGTGGAGCGGATAAAGACTTGCTACGTGCTCCTACCAAAAAAAAAAAGGACTTGCTACGTGCCGTGGAGATAGAAACGAGGGGGATGGGTTGACCAATCATACAATTTATAATAGCTGGACCGTACCGTGCGGTCTGTTGTCTAAGTTGCAATTTCTTTTTTTTTGCGGGAGTGGGTTGCATCCTACACAGGTTCTTCTTGGCGGATAGCTTCATCCATGTTGGGCATCAAATATAGAACTTATGGGGTCCAACATGCATCACAAGCCGATCTTTTGAAGATCCATATATTTAGTCTGATTTTCACTATATATTGGTAAGATTTTGTTTATACGATCAAGAAATCAAAATAATAACTTATAACTAGTGTTTTTGGATACGATCGAAGATATTACAATTGATATTAGAGCAGACATAGTCCATGACTTATATGGACCAAAGAAAATTGCAGCATGGATCTATTTAAGCTGATCATAATTGAGATGCTTGCGATTAGATTTATTATATTCGTAATTAGATTTGAATCCTTAATATGGTGAGGATATGGAAGCTTAAATGACGGGAGTATATAAGGACGCAAGTAGATGTGCTTGAGCTGCCTGAACAACAAGGAGAATGGCTAGAGATGTGTGAAACTTTTTTATAATATTGTTATATCAGCTATTGTCATGTAATTTATTGTTTTATAATTTTTTATAATAGATGTTAAGAACTGATTATACATGATTTTTATATGTGCTTAAACTATAAATTAAGATCTTCTAGTTTTGAGTATAATTCACTTTTCCTCCTACTTACTTTTTTCTCATCTTTGAATATTTTGCTTACAACGACCCAATATTTAATTCCTAAAAAGGATTTTAACTTGTAGAAACCAAAATCTCCATTTTCATAGTAAAAGATAAATACTCATAAATTTCACAAATTTAAAAAAAAATTCAAAAAGATCAACAACAAGAATTACTTTTTGTGCATAAATACCATATTATCAGATGATATAGTTCTTTTTTATCTTATTCACTTATGCAAGGAGAAACAAATGACATACACTCTGTTTCTTAAGGCGGATGCAACCTTGATTTTTGGTAGATTAATATTTCTAAAATATTTTTTGTGAGCTAAAATTGAGTTCATGCAAAGATATTTATTAAAGTCAATTTAATGAGATCAGTCAAAGGTTTTTTCTTATAGAAAATAAAAAATATATATAGAGAGAGAATAACATGATTCAGTATTGGACGGGTTTGCGATGCTCAAGACAAATATGAACAACTACCGCTCTAGCTAGAAGATCATTGCGAGAAGAAGGAAATATATGAAGGGAAATAAATTTGAAGCGTTTGCGTGTGCGCGCGTGCTTGCATCTGTGTAGATATATATATAGCTAGTGACAAATATATAGGACCATGAGTACTTTGAACTTTCAATACTTTAATAACCATTAGAAATGATGGCTGGTACAATAGACATTGATGCAAAACATATATAGGAGGCAGCTCACGTTACGATTTTAGATAGAGCTGGGAAAATTATTGCAGGCTAAAGTTATAACAAAAAACCATATAGCTAATGAGATGCCATGCTGGAGGTATCCTTTGCAATTCATGCGGTTGGATAAGAAGGTTGCATGGCAATGCCACATAGACCTTCTGCATCATCGATGCCCCGGAGCAACCTCATATATCCATTTTCACCCCAAGTGGTACCCCATGAATTCTTGAGCAGCCAATATTTGGTCCCATCCTCAGCTGTCCCGTAACCAACAGCAGTCACAGCATGGTCAATATTAGTTCCACACGGGCCCGTGAAGATGCCACTGGAGTACTGCTGGAAGTCTTGCCCACTACCCTCAATGCCAACTGAAACAGGCTGCTTCGAGACTGCCTGTAAAAGCGAGGACTCATCATTTGCGGGCACGTTCTGGTAGCCGCTGATAGTAGCTGCCGATGATGATGCCTTGTCGGTATCACAAGTGCCATCGTTTGCCATGTAAGGGTAATTATCTTCAGTTGTTATCCCTCCATTATCAATGACGTATTGGAAGGCACGAGTCATGAGTCCCCCGCTGCATCCATTGTTTCCATCACTGACATCACAGTCCACAAGTTGTTGCTCCGACAAGGAGACCAACTTGCCAGTGTTGATTTGAGTAATCCCTTCAATGGCTGCTACAGAAGAGAATGCCCAACAGCACCCTACATACATGTTGTTGGTTAGATTACTCGTTCGATGTTACTTAGTAGCATCTTTCATGTATCTTGCTATTCTTTAAATTTAAAAAACTCATTGAGAAGAATAACCCACTGTACATTATATATGTCTTACCACATTGGCCTTGATTCTTGATAGGGGTAACTGCACCTTTGGTTCTCCAGTCTATGCTGTCGGACACGTCGGTCAAGTTGGCATACTGAAAGCTTCCTGTCGTGGATTTTGTAAAGCGCATGGGCTTGAATCCAAGGTGGGATGCTTTAACCTCCTCATTGGTCATGTCAGCAAACTGATTGAGTCCGAGCTTATATTTGCGATTGCCCGCTCTATTGACGGACTCGATGTAGTTGTAGTTGTCCTTGAAGATTTGGAATCGTCTCTCTTTCTCTATTGTATCTTTGTAGACTCGCCCATACTGAGCCATCCACTGCTCGTGCCTTGTCGACATGGGCATGTCGGCAATGCCACGAGCCATGGCTCCAAAGACCCAAACACCTAAGACTATCAATGCAAGCACAAAACATCGGTGAGCCATTGCTGTGGAAAGACTTTGGAATGGTTCAGCTAAGTGGGTTGAGTAGCTATTTAGAATTGGGGGGGATGTGGGCTGAGAGCTTGGGTAGCTTGAGTGTTTATATAGAGGTTTGGCTGGGAAGAGACCTGGAACTTTGTGTGTCCTCTTGACGCATAATCACACGTCTTCCAGAGCGTGATGAGCGGTAGCTGATTTGGCTGAACGTAGATGTCTCGCTCGTCCAATATTGCTGTGCGCCCGCTCAATGCTCTCCAGAAAACGTGTGACACACTTCAGGAGAAGACCAGCCGAGTCGCCTCGTGGGCCACAATATAATGATCCAAACGAGAATTGCGCACCCAAATTCGGCCCGAGTGGCTATCAGTGGCCTCTAAATTTTGCATAACGAGTTTTAGGACGCGGACCGGTTTGCGCTACCAAGTCTATCACATATTTGGTAAACAGGTGGTGGGTCTTCTTACCAAAATTTAAAAAAAAAACAGGCGGTGGGTCATTGTGAAGTCATAGTCATGCACCAATGACAATAAAGACGTGCAGGGAAGACGTAAGGTACTTCAGCATCTTAACTAGGTGATTTAACAACAATAATAATAAAAGAGACTACCGGAAACCATATAATATTATCAAGTCTTTGACTACCACCGGAACCATGATATATTGTGAGGTCTTTTGGGTGGTACAAATGTAACGTGAAAACAGATGTTTACTACCCATGTGTGTGTCCTATAGAGAATACATATATAGACAGCAAACACAGAGACAATTGACACCACCTGAAATTTATAACGGATTGAGAAAGAATTTGCTCACAAGTGTTCGAAACACTTGGTTAAACAAAATTTGGTTAATTAGTTGATAATTTAAGTGTTGATGGTTGTTGTATTTGCATATTTTATATCAATGGTGGGATTGATAAGAGAGATGGATTCTTTATTTTTACCTATGATGCGAGGTCTTCATTTGTGAGTGACTTATTAGATTAAAGAAAAAGGGCTAAATCAACCTCCACAGAATTTGATTCGTAGATTCTTGATATGTATATCATACATACAATTTAAAAAAATAAAATATAATAAGTAAAGATGCCAAAATAATCTTTTGAGTGGATCAATCCTCCATTATCAAGAAGAAATCTAATTCTATGATAAAAGACTAAGAGAGCCCACTTAGTATAAATATCATTGCTGTTATTTTAAAAATCGACCAAGTTCCAAAATGAAGCTTTATTGCTTCTTTTAATGATAAAGACTACAATTATTTTAGCAAGATCTTTTTTAGTTACGATTGCAAATAGTTCCTTCCTAAATAATTCTGGCTTATCCAAAAAAAAAAAAAAAAAAATAGTCAACTGATGAAATAAATAAATCAATCTAATTCTAAGAAATCTTAGTTGATGCATTACTACTCATCATTTACTAAGATCAAATATTAAAATGCTGTATATAATGCATGAGCGTGTTGATCACATGGAATTTTGCCATTGACATATGCATCACTTTGGAAACTAGAACAATTGTATCAACAATCACCACCTCTTACTTCACAACAAAAGTTTATGGATCAGATCTTTCAGGGATGCAGTCTCAAAAAATTGGACCAGACATAATTATAATACGAGAGGTTGATAGCTTGGAAGGAGTTTGGAAACTCGCAAACGGGTGATGGATTGTGGGAGCAGCATTCCAAAGAGTGATGAGCGGCCAAGGACGTGTTTCGACAGACAATTTGTTTGTTTGTTTTGGAATCTGCGGCCGTTCATCACGCTTAATTTTAGAAAACGAGTGCAAAGACTTTGGTAACGGTTAAGCAGCTATTTAGTACTGGAGGGGATGCGAGCAAAGAGCTTGGGTGGCTTGAGTGTTTGTATAGAGGCTTGGCGTAGAAGAAATCAAGAAACCTGGAATCTCACGTGCGCTCTTAACTTGCATCACACATCTCGAAAAGCGTGTTAAGCGGGAGCTGATTTGCTTGAACATAGACCGCGCTCGTCAAGAAATGCGTGACGCGCTTCAGGAGTAGACCGGAGTCGCCTCTTGAGCCACAATACAATGATCAAACGAGCTTTGCGCACCCAATTTCGGCCCGAGTTGCTATCATTAGTCTTTGGGTTTCCGGCCTCCAAGATCAATAATAATTGGGCTTATGATGATTTGTTAAAACAAAAAGGAATGGAGAAAGAAGAAGAATAAGAAGATAATGCCATACGATTCTTTTGGACGACGCGGATCGGTTCACATAACAAGTATGCCAAATACTTCATTTTCTTTTACGCATTTATTTCCGCTTTATTTTTGGATTTATCGGGCTTGCAATCGATTAAGACCTACAGTAACTAGTCTGCAAAACTCTAGTCTTACAAGCGGACAAGTGTTGGGTCACACTGCAATATTTTAGACTGTTCCAAGAGTGGATGGTTACATGGGAAGTCATAATCATGCACCGATGGCATTGAGGGTTTATTTTTGATAGATAAATATCATTGAAAAGTTTATCATGAATTTTTTTATTGGCCAACTTATCATATCTTTATACTTCTCTACACTGCTAAATTATTTTCCTCTGCACAATATTTATCCATAAAATGGATAGAAAAACTTATCCACTAAGTAGATGAGTAAATTATTTTCCCACTCATATATCGGTGAAATAATTTTTTTTATTTTATTTCTAAAATACCACTAATTTTATAATAATAATAATATATAATGTTATATTATTTTATGATTTAGTAATATAATATATAATATAATGAATATAATATGATATTATTATATTATAATAATATTTATATAATATAGGTTATTATAGAAAATATGGACATATTTTACTTACTCGAAAAATAATAATGCAAAAGAATATAGATAATAGTTGACGGAGCCACATTCCAATGCATAAAAGAATGATAATTAAGTTATTTTTTTATCTATATGTTGTCCGAAAATATTTACTAAAAAGAATACAAATTTTTGAGTAAATTTTCTATCCTCAAGAAAACAGATCCTAAAGAAAGATGGAAAGCAAGTCGACGTCTTAAGTAGGTGGTTTTAAATAACAAATAGAGTTCCAGAACTAAATTATATTACCAAGCCCTTAGTGTGGTGCAAATATGATGCAATAATAGATATTGACTCATGTGTCAATCCTATACTACAAACATATACATGATCTCTATATATGGTCAAAACATAGATAATTGACATCACCCCAAATTATTATGGATTGAGAAATAAAGAAGGTAATATCTTTATTGAGGATAATTTCTGATTCTTACATTTCATTGTTCTCCAATAAGAGTATATATAGATTACAAGGTCTAGCTATTGTAGCAATTACAAGAAGAAGGAATATCTCGATTACATACTAAGTAAAGAGAAATCAAATATAGAATAGCTAAACAAGGAGAAAGACCAAATAGGAGTGCTAGCCAAATATGAATATGTGTTGACTTGCTAAACATAGAAAAGAGCCAAATAAGACTGCAAGCCAAAATAGAATGTTGGATTGGAATGATTGTGTGCTGATACACCCCCTCAAGATGAAGAATCGGGAGCACGAATCTTCAGCTTGTCCTTTAGGAACTTAAAACGGGAGGTACCCAAGGGCTTGGTGAGAATATCGACAAGCTGATCTTGGGTGGAGATGAACTGAACAGATAGTTGATGTCTTGTAATACGTTCACGAATAAAATGAAAATCAATTTCGACATGCTTCGTGCGAGCATGAAAAATAGGATTGGCCGACAGATAAGTGGCCCCAATATTGTCACACCATAGAATCGAAGGACCATGTAAGGGATGGTCAAGTTCCTGAAACAATGACTCAAGCCAGATAAGTTCAGCTGATGCATCTGCTAAGGCTTTATATTCAGACTCTGTGGACGAGCGGGCAACTATTTTCTGTTTACGAGATGCCCAAGAAATGAGGTTGGAGCCGAGAAAGATTGCATAGCCCCTAGTGGAACGCCTATCAATCCCACTACCTGCCCAATCTGCATCCGAGAAAGTTTGGAGAGAGCAAGAGGTGGATCGACGAATGTGTAACCCATGATCAGCTGTAGCTTGAAGGTACCGTAAGATGCGTTTGACCATAATCCAGTGATCAGTATTAGAAGACTGCATAAATTGACATACTTTATTCACTGCAAAGAAAATATCCGGACGTGTCAATGTAACATACTGAAGAGCCCCAACAATGGAGCGATACTGTGTGGGGTCCGGATGGAGAGCACCCCCTGAATCAGAATCTTTTGTCATGGCCATTGGGGTCTGAACAGGTTTACAATCAACCATGCATGCCTTTAAAAGAAGATCTTTAATGTAGCGGTTTTGAGATAATAATAATCCAGCAGAGTTCCGAACAACCTCAATTCCTAAGAAAAAATGGAGATCACCAAGATCCTTAATAGAAAATTTCTTAGCAAGCTGTTGAAGAAGAAGAGAAATATGATTGGAGTTATTGCTGGTTACCAAAATATCATCAACATAGATGAGCATATAGAGGACATGAGACATCATCTTTAAAATAAATAATGAAGGATCAGTTTTGCTGGCAACAAATCCTAGTCGGAGAAGAAATTGAGAGAGACGGTGAAACCAGGCACGGGGTGCTTGTTTTAACCCATATAAAGATTTGTGGAGATGACAGACATAATCTGGATGGTCGCGGTTCTCAAACCTTGGCGGTTGGGACATGTAGACTTCTTCTGTTAGGTTGCCATGTAAAAAGGCATTATGAACATCTAATTGCCGGATGGACCAACCTTGAGAGATTGCAATACTTAGAATAGACCGAATGGTGGTAGGTTTGATAACCGGACTGAATGTCTCATTGTAGTCGAGGCCAAGTTGCTGATGGAACCTTTTAGCAACTAGACGCGCTTTGTAACGCTCGAGAGACCCATCAGCTTTTCTCTTGATCCTGTACACCCATTTACACCCGACCAAATTCTTTTGATGAGATGAACGTGGAACAAGAGACCACGTACCATTGCGAATTAAGGCATTAAATTCTTCAGTCATTGCAGCACGCCACTCAGAGTGTTTAGAGGCTTGAGTAAAGCAAGTAGGTTCTATGGTGAGGATAGTGGTGGTGAGGGCGGATGGCTGGTTGGAACGGGGTCGAAGTACCATGGAATGTGTACGGGTGGGTTGGGCAGGTGGGTCAGGGGAGGTTTTATCTTGCAGGGAGCTAGTTGTAGGGGAAGGCATAGGAAGGGAAGGTTTTGCTGATGAGGAGAGGTCAGTAAGTAATCTGGTCCGAACAGGTGCAGAGTCGTTAATGCTAAAGGGGCTTGGAGTGGGATCGGTCATAGGAGAAGGTGTTGAGGCGGACCGAGAAAAGGAGGATGCAGCCGATGATGAGTTGGACAGACGATGCAAAGGAGAATGTGAAATCGGTGGAGGAACAGATGGTAGTGGGGTGGCCTCTTGTAGAGGGTGAAGTAATGTAACGCCCCAAGGTGGGAAAGAGGGAGATGATGGTGGTGGACAAGTTAATGAAGACTGAGATTGAAAAGGAAAGGTAGATTCATCGAAGCGAACGTGCCTAGCGATATATGTACGATTTATTTTTAAATCGAGACATCGATAGGCACTATGAGAGGGACTATAGCCGAGAAACACACACGGTTGAGACCGATACTCCATTTTATGTCGATTGTAAGGACGAAGAAGAGGATAGCAAAGACACTCAAAAATTCGTAGGAAGGCATAGGATGGTGGTTTGTTGTGAATGAGTTCGAAGGGGGATACATCACTAGAGACTTTAGATGGCATCCTATTAATGAGAAAAACAGCCGTTTCAAAGGCATAGTGCCAGTATGACATGGGCACGGATCCATGAGCAAGAAGGGATGGGCCGGTTTCCGTAATATGACGGTGATGACGTTCGACAGCCCCTTGTTGCTTGTGGGTGTGAGGAGCAGCAACACGATGGGTAATGTCAATTTTACGAAAAAATTGAGGAAGAGAGCGAAATTCTCCTCCCCAGTTAGTTTGGATTGATTTAATAGTACGAGAGAAATACCGTTCAACCAAGGCTTGAAATTGTAAGAAAGTAGAGAATACATCAGATTTGCGCATTAATGGATAAAACCAAATATATTTACTTTGATCATCAACAAAAATTATGTAGTAGCGGTGTCCTAACAAAGATGGAGTAGGGAAAGGACCCCAAACATCACTATAAATAAGATCTAATGGAAACTGACTGCGACGATGGGACGGAGGTAAATGCAACTTACTAGACTTGCCTAATTGACATGAGGGACAAAGGGAACGAAGATGTGCAGACTTGCAGGGTAGATTATTGGTCTTCACCATGGAGCGAAGCAAACGATAATGGGGATGGCCCAAACGGTTGTGCCAGCCATCAAGAGTGGTGCTCTCGGCTACGTGAACAAATGCAGATAATGGAGAAGGGCTGGAATGGAGAGTGTACAATCCTCCTTTACTCGGACTGGATAACACTATGGTTTTGGTAGTTCGATCCTTCACAAGAAAATGAGAGGGGTGAAATTCAAAAAAGACATTGTTATCTTTTGCAAACTGTTGTACGGAAAGTAAATTTTTAGAAATAGAAGGAACGTGTAAGATGTTAGATAACTGAAAAGAAAGAGAAGAGTAGGGAGAGGAAAAAGAACCATGACCAATATGTGATATATGTAATCCCTTACCATTGCCTACATACACCTGATCAGGACCAGTGTACTTATCATAGGAGGACATAGAATGAATGTCAGGAGTGATATGGTGAGATGCTCCTGTATCTGGGTACCAAGTGAGGGCAGTGGAGGGGTGAGGGGTAGGGAGAAGTGGTGGATTAGGGTGATGTTGAGATGGATTTGGATTTGGATTTGGATATGGTGAATATGAAAAATTGGCATTGGGTTGTGGAGAGGAAAAGTATGGATATGGTTGCTGAGGGCGATAGAAGCAGGTGGCATTAGAGTGGTTGTTACGATTGCAAAACGAACACCATTGAGAACCACGGCCACCAGGTGGACCAAAACGATCACGACCTCGACTAAACTTGCCACGTCCTCCACGACCTCTAGTAAAGCCATGGCCAATAGAGCGCCTAGGGTCATTAGAAGAATGGACAAACCGTTGAGCAGTATTGACGATAGGATTGGTAGGAGTGGCATCAGCAACAGTTAATTTTCTAAATACCCACATGCTTTCATGGCTAAGTAACAGCCCATGAAGTTCAGTGTATGTCGGAGGGGTGTGTCGGTTGAGAATGCCAGGGACCGCATCTTGTAGATCATCACATAGAGCACGCAATACATAAAGATTAAATTCGGTTGGCTTGAGGGCATTACCAGAGGCAGCAAGTTCATCAGCCACAACTTTGGCACGTCGGAGCAGAGAGGTGACGGTCTCATCTGATTTTTGACGTAGATTCTGCAACTCTAGATACAGAGACATGAGCCTGGTAGGAGATGCTGAACCAAAGGCTTCATGAAGAGTGGTCCAGCACTCAAAATTAGTCTCTTTGTCAAGAAGAAGAGGAACCAAATCTTCAGATAATGAAGCAATAAGAAGGCTTACGAGTTGGGCATCTTGTTGTTGCCAAGCAGTAGCAGCAATCGGATCGGTGGGCTGTGGGTGAGAGCCATCAAGAAACCCAAACAGGTCTTGACCCTTTAAGAAGGGAGTAATTTGCTTTCTCCAGATCAAAAAGTTGGATGCATTTAATTTGATAGATAGAAAATGCTGTGCCGATGGAAAGGTGAGAGGGGTTGTTGTGTTGGGTGGAGGAGGAGAAGAGGGATTGGAGGAGGTGGAGATAGATGAACTGGTGGCCATGAGAGAGCACAGAAGGAGGAAGAAGAAGAGATGCTCGTTGGAGCTTCAATGGCTCTGATACCATAAAGAAGGTAATATCTTTATTGAGGATAATTTCTGATTCTTACATTTCATTGTTCTCCAATAAGAGTATATATAGATTACAAGGTCTAGCTATTGTAGCAATTACAAGAAGAAGGAATATCTCGATTACATACTAAGTAAAGAGAAATCAAATATAGAATAGCTAAACAAGGAGAAAGACCAAATAGGAGTGCCAGCCAAATATGAATATGTGTTGACTTGCTAAACATAGAAAAGAGCCAAATAAGACTGCAAGCCAAAATAGAATGTTGGGTTGGAATGATTGTGTGCTGATAAGAAAGAATTTGCTTAGAAATGTTATAAAACACATGGTTGCATTATATAATTTGGTTAATTAGCCGATAATTTAAATGTTGATGGAAGCAGTTTACATATTTTATCTCAATGAAGAGATTGATTAGAGAGAGAGTTTTTTTATTTTTACCTATGATGAAAGGATTAAGTCTGCCAGTGATTTAGGTGGAAAAAAGGGGTACAAGATGTACCAAAGACATGAATAAGATAAAAAGGAACAGAACTAAAGCAACCTCCACGCAGTTTGATTCATAGATTCTTGATATATCTAAGACATAATTGAAAAAATTAAAACACAATGATTAAAGATGCCAAAATGAAGGATTCCACTCGACAAAGTGGTCTGATGCTGAATATAATATGCATAAGCATGTTGATCACATGGAATTTTGCCATTCATATACGCATGACTTTGGAAACTAGGACTTATTTCATTGATCACCACCTCTTAATCAGCAACAAAAGATTCTGGATCTGATTTTTTAGGGATGCAACCTCAAAAAATTGGACTTGATATGGTTAAGTATGGGAGGTTCCCCAAAACCCCTTCCCAATTTTCTCAAAAATTAAAATAAAATAAAATTGTGCAGGACTCCATAACTCCAAAAAAGTAGTTCAAGATTAGATTAAATCATTTATGCTAATTTAAATTTTGTAAAAAATGCAAAATAGCATGCATATTTTGGTTCTTAGAATGGAAATATGTTAGTGGTCAAAAATAAAAATCACATATAATGCACTTTTGCCTCCTATGTTCGCACCTACTTGTGGCAGAAGCCCTTCCCTCATCTGTGACAATAATTGCGACACTTTCAATTTTTTTTTAACAAAATCGTTTAATGGTTGCAGCCTATTCTATCGGGCAATTCAACAGCCGGTATTGCTACTTACTATAAGGAATCATATATAATCTATTATGGCATGAATATCTCACTCAAGCATAAGGGAGGAATGTGGAATACTAGGCTTGATGAGGAAGACCTTATAGATATGGAAGAAATGACTTGATCAGGAAAAGGATTAGATGGAAAGATTTGATGAAGAAGAAAAAGGATATAGATGGCCTTTCACGAAGGATCTCTCTTAAATGTGTAATTTTTATTTTTTTAAGTAACGAACTCCATTAGCTAGTATGTAGGAGAAGTTCTGTTCCTATTTGACTTCAAGATACTAACTAAAACTAAATAAAATGCCAGATTGCACAGAAGTTATGTCTAGGAGCAACATGATGATGGGGGCAAACAGTCTTCATGAATTCACTCTAGTCATGCATACAAAACAAGTATGGCAATATAGTATTTCTCATCCCACAATAAAATATTGTAAACTTATATGGTCATATAGCTCTGCTTTAGGTCTCTTGAGTTTAATGAATAATTATTTTGATTAGCAAATTTAATGAAAATTTTATACATATTTGTATCACATAAAATAATGTCAATAAACTTGTGACATGAAATCAACTTTTTGCTGAGCAAAGTGATAGAACAGGATTTGGCTCTAAATGAAGCTAATGAGCAGTGCTCCATGAATGCAGATATGAGAACCAGAGGCATGTCCCTATCCTTCACACAGCAAGAGAGAAAAGGAGTTTTGAGGGATATGTAAGATATATTATAATATTAACTTAATTATATATGTTTTAAATATTGTTTGCCTTGTCATTGCACATAAAATATTAAGAAGATATCGTTTGTCAAAGCCTTTCGTTATACATGTTTCTCATTTAAACTTTGCAAATTAACCTAAGTGTATAAGAGAGAACATTATTTATGGTTCAATACCCACATGCTTGGCAAACACTAAGGATGCGTTTGATTATACTTTTTGATTTTTGATTTTTAAAAAATATTTTTAATTTTTTTTTAATTTTTGCTATTGAGTAAAAGCAAAAAAAAGTAAAAAGTATGTTTGGTAACTACGTTGCTATAAAGCAAAATGCAAGATTTGGGGATGGCAGGTGAAGAACTTGACAAGAGAGAAGGGTTCAGGAAGGAAGGGAGAAGGGGGTGGAGAGGTGAAGAGCTAAACGAGGGAGAAAGATTCGGACTCTTTACTTTTTGATTTGGCGTTTTAGATATGTGGAAGTAAAAAAAAGTAAAAAAATAAGTTTTGGAAAGCAAAAAATTTTTATTTTGCATATAAAGTAATTATTTTAATTTTTTTGATTTTTACTTTTTGCTTTTCATGGTGTTACCAAATATTGTTTTTTGATTTTTATTTTTTAAAAATCAAAAGGTAAAAAAAAAACTTTTTCAATGGCTAACCAAACGCACCCTAAAAGAACGGATACTCACTTCTAACATGAAAATGGAGGATCAAACTCATTGTTAGAAGAGTTTCTTTGTACCAATCTTTAAAAATGGCAACCA
This sequence comes from Elaeis guineensis, assembly GCF_000442705.2. Lineage (NCBI taxonomy): Eukaryota > Viridiplantae > Streptophyta > Magnoliopsida > Arecales > Arecaceae > Elaeis > Elaeis guineensis. The sequence continues at coordinate 121,273,194 of NC_025994.2, read as the reverse complement.
TAACTAAAGGGTCTTTTGGGAGGGCTTATCTAGAATTCCACATTCTTTCTATGACGTTTTATTTTCCAATTTTGTTTGATTTACTCATATGAGATGGATATGACCCATCCAAAAAAAAAAAAAAAGGCAACCATATAATTCATAAATATTCTAGTACCTACTACATATCTGAGTTGGATATGTATCCAATCAAGATTTTTTGGAGCTGACATGAGGGTCTAGGTAACACAGCTGATGAATAGATCAACACTGTGAATGAATGATGATAATGTGTTCATATTTGATCATAGCTTTCTCTTGTTCCAAACTAGAGAATGATTCCCTGGTGAAGGAACGATTTCCAAGTCATTTGGTACAACAACCAAGGACTTGCCATCTTGGATAACTGGCGCCTTCAATTTTTTGGCACATAATGTGCAGACATTGTGCGTGATAAGAGTATCAAAAGAGTTGCAAGTCATTCTGAACTCAGAGCTTTGGATCTTGTAAACTTAATAGAGGAACCCCTGTCCGATTCTCTAATAGCCATTACTATGAGCAATAATTGCAATCTTTCAATTGTTGTGCCATGCTAAAGAACTGACCACAACAACCCAGCCTGGACTATCTTCTATTAAACAGAAAATTTGTACCCATTTATATTGACGAGGTAAAGATGATATTGAGCTTAGCCATTTCAAAACTCAAGGCCAAAGAATAATTTTTTGTACACCGTACCCAATATGAAAAAAATACACCGCCCACCTGATTGGGCCACGTAGTCTTCACTTTCCAACACATATTTAATATCTATAGGTCTGCTTTTTCGGTTAAAATTTTGAATGACGAAAATACCCCTCTTCTTTTAAAAAAATTATGACATCCCGTGGTCATATTATAATATCGTGCAGTCAAATTATAACTTTCTGCATATATGATGTCATAAAGAAGGGAGAGATATTTTCGTCATTTAAAAATTCATAAATTTTCAATGAAGAAAATATCCTTCTCTTTTTATGACTTTTGGAAGAAAAATTATGACACCCTGCATGCAGGAAGTCATAATTTGATTATGGGATGTCATAATATGACTACAGGATGTCATAATTTTTTAGAAGAGGAGGGGTATTTTCATCATTCAAAATTTCAAACAAAAAAGCAGAATGCAGGCATTAAATATGCATTGAAAAATGGTGGTTATGTGCTTTAAGGTGATTGGGTGGTGCACTGCATGTCAACCTTATTGCACCACACACGATGCACAAAGATTTTCTCTAAGGCCAAAATAATCCAGAGTTTGAGCCGATGATCCCACGAAAAGAAGAAAAGAGCATGTTGGGTGGGCTGATGCGATAACGCTTGTGATAAGCTTGTCCTAGACACACTTTGTGCAGATTTTTTGAATTGGGCCTAGATTGATCCTTACCATCCTAATAATAGGCCACGAATAGATGTAGGTTTCTATATGTGAGATTAGAAGGCAACTGCTCAATATAAATATGGATTTTGCTACAGTACTCCTTTATAATATTTTATTACAAAAAGTATTTTAGATTTTTTATCTCTTCCCTCTTTCCATCTGTTCCAGTACCCCCTACTACGCCCTCCCCCCCAACCCTCTTCGACGATCTTCTCCCTCCCGCTGGTGGTCTTCCCTCCCCTTGCAAGCACTCATGCCGCCCGCCACCATGCCCTTCCACAACACGTCCTGTGCTCGTGCCGCACCCCCCCTCCCCCACCACCCCCCCAACTTCACATGCTCATGTCGGCCCCTCCTTGCACCCCTGCATCATGCCTCGACCGCCCCACCCTCTCCTGCTCATGCACCCCCCTCCTCCTGTCGCGCTGTCACGGGCTTATCCGCAGGCACGTCGCAAGGGGTGCCGGCATGAGCGTGGCACAGTGCTGTGAAAGATTTGGCTTGGCAAAAATTTGCAATGCTACTCGATCATTTGGAACCCCCAAGGTGAGATTTAGGGGGATGCCTTGCTGGGGTAGTGAGGGAGCAATGGTTCGCCAAGGAGCGGCATGGCCGTGGCATGATATCGGGGGGCTCGGGATGCGTGATATTTGGAATGGTGGTGGTCCACCATGATATATGTGGATACTCAAGGATTCCTCTTGGTTTGAGGAGGGACGTGGAGCTTTGGCCGCGTACCCGACTCCCCTAGACCTGTAGGAGACGGGTCCGCCGTGGCACAGTTGTGTGGGCAATGGTGGTGCCACGCCTGAATGACCTTATGTGGAGGTATTCGGGGCAATGTTGGTTGGACGAGCTGGCCACATTGTGCGGGAAGGGGATATCTCAAAGTTTTATCCTTGAGGAGTTTGTCTAGACTACTCTATGCATTCTTGATCTCTATAGTGGAGCGAAGAGGCGATAGAGGGCTAGTCGGGCAAGGGTGTGGCCTACCCAAACAGGCAAGTCTTGTGAGCATCGCAAGGTTATTTCTCACGGAGATCCACGGGAACCGATCGGTCATAGAAAATAAGGAAGGCTTATGATATATCGATCGGTATATGTGCCTTGGAGCCGGGCCAAGGATCATGGATGGCCAAGAGGGTCATGCCAAGGAGAGGTTGGCTTGATGCATTTATCATCCGATCGAAGATATTTACCTGATGGGGTAGACTTGGATGCTGATATCGTGGTAGTGCTCAATGTGTGAGTAGGCTGTGGACCGAAGATATTGGGTGGTGCGGTCATGTATCCCCAAGATCATGGTAATGCACAGTGATGGGCGAGCAGGCCATAAATATTGTCAAGCGATATGACCAGGGATGGAAAGGCATATCAAGGATGCAAGATCGAGATCGTGGCATAAGAGTTTGTGGGGGAAGCTTGGATAGTCGAACCCCAGAGGACTCGGATGTGTACGATCATCTGTAGCTTGGGGGAGCTGTAGGTCATGTCAGCTTGGTAGTTTAGCTAGGCTGCATTAAAGATGGATTTGCCCGGGCCTCATGCATAGTGGTGGCATTGTATGGTCGTGCTATGTGGATTTGGTATGTGTAGTACTGAAGGGTAGCTTGGTGGGTTGCGGATCAGTGACACAGTGGTTATGTCTTGGCACGAGGGTATGTTGAGGATCAAGACATCTGGGATGAGCAGTGCTTGGCTTGAGGGGCAAAGCCTTAGAGTTGACACAGAGGTGTTGAGCTGCGAAGCACTCTTAGAAAGAGTCTATGTTATGGCACGGAGGTGCACATGAGCATTGCAGTTGATTCGAGGGGTCGGATTGCTTATGGACACTTAAGGGTGTCATCTGTATTCAGTACAACAGTGTTGCCAAGCATGGGCATAGAGGTGCAAGCTTGGCTATGTGGCTGGACTGCTGCATGCTTATTGGTATGTCCGAGGAAAGGACTTAAGAGGACTGGCCTTGGTGTGTGGCATGCTGGGGCACCGCACGGGTGTTTGGGTAAGAAAATACTCACCCCGTGATAGTTGGTATCAGAGCCAGGTTGGCTAAGTCGATGGTCGATGTTGTGCTTGGTGTTAGCTTCTGATACGTGGGGTATCAAGTTGCATGTTTTGGTTGCAGATACGGGGGTATCCAAAGCAATGTGAATTTGAAGTCTAAGTTCAGAGGAACTGGATGTCTGAGTCTGTTGTGGATGTCAACGACTCAGAGTGGGGGAGCATGTTGCAGGACAATGTGCTCAGTGCTGAATGAAAAAGGGTGCTCATCAATGGCACTAGTGGATGGAGGCCTGTGAATGTGAAAGTCTACCAGTTCATGGCTGAAGAAAGGAATTCAGGGTGAAGAGTGCTCGTGAATGCTAAAGCACTTGGGCTGCATGCAAAGTTGCAAGGTAGAGCATCTCGAGGGACTAGAATCTCCAAAGAGGCAGAGCTGGGCAAATAGACTGAGGTACTTGGGTGTATCTATAGTGCAGGGAATGATGTAGCACTCATTTTTAAAGGTGCAAGCTGAGATGAGAACTTGGAAAGTCAAGGGACTCAGTTGCACAAGGTATGGGAACATTGGAAAGAGCCATCTCTTGTGTGGATGATTGTGGAGCTGAAGTACTTGAATGGTATGAGATATCAATCAAACTTAATGAAGCTGCTCTCAAGGTGAAGGCATTGGTAAGCCGAGGTACTAGAGGCAGATATTTGGCTCAATGAAACTGCTCTCAGGATGAAGGCATTGGTAAGCCGAGGTACTAGAGGCAGATATTTGGCTCAATGAAACTGCTCTCAGGATGAAGGCATTGGTAAGCTGAGGTACTAGAGGCAGATATTTGGCTGAAGGTGTCTTCTCACTGCACAGGCATGTGATGTCAGGGTGTAGGAGATGAGGCACGAAGGTTGTTTAATGTTGGTTGGGTTGGCCATGTGGTGGTCATGCTGTGAGGCATTACAAGGCCCTGATGTCGAGGCAAGTGGGTGTCAATGCACTGGAGTCGTGAGAGTGAGGCAGGCCAGAGGGGTAGTCTTGCATTGACATTACAGACTCCGAGTCAAGACACAGAAGTAGTCGAGTTGGAGATCGCAGGAAACAGCATGGACAAATGGTTCTGTAGAGACAGACAACTGGTGCTCGGAGTGAAGACTGGATTGTCTAGGCACTTGAGCAAAGTGGAAAGTGACTTTGATCAGATAGCAGGGTCCCGCTTGGAAGCAGCCATGGATCTGTGCTGGTATGGGACAGCACAGAGTTATGGAGGCAACTTGTGAGTACTTGGCATCAGTGTAGTGTGGTAGGGTCCGAAGTCTTGGTGTTGAATGGAAAAGGTCGGAATTACCACAAGAGTGCAAGGTGGGTATGTTGCAAGACCAGGCGTTTGGAGGTGAGTTGCCAGAGGGGACTCATGTGATGGGCTGCTTCGAGACTAGTGGGTAGGAGTTATGCCTTGGACACAGTTCGAGGAGTGCCATTTTGTGTTTCTGACAATGGATCTTTGCATTGATGGAGGCAATGGCAACTCTTAGATTGAGAAAATCGAGAGTAAAGCCTCGAAAGAGTTCGAGGAGCGCCACAAAATTTTCAGTTAAGTTGATGGTCAGAGGACTACAGCAAGCTTTGAGAATGCAGTGGCCACTCTTAGATTGGGGCAATCAAGAGTTAAGCCTTGGAAGAGTCCGAGGAATGCCATGTAATTGAAGGTCAGAAGATCATTGGAGGAGGACAAAAGCAGAGGTTGGTGTTGGATTTTGTAGCGGTTTGGTTCTGTGGAGGAGTCAGTGTGGTGTGGATGATGGATTCTCAGTGGTGGAGAAAGGATTAAGGATATCAAGACCGTGGGTCTCTGACTTGAGGAACCATATCTACAGTTACTGCAGTGAAAATTTGGCTGTGGTGACTAATGTTCAAGTAGTGGCTTGGACGTCGACGAGGACGTTGACAGCTTGAGTGGGGGAGAATTGTCACGGGCTTATCCGCAGGCACGTCGCAAGGGATGCCGGCATGGGCGTGGCACGGTGCTGCGAAGGATTTGGCTTGACAAAAATTTATAATGCTACTCGATCATTTGGAACCCCAGGGTGAGATTTAGGGGGATGCCTTGCTGGGGTAGTGAGGGAGCAATGGTTCGCCAAGGAGCGGCATGGCCGTGGCATGATATCGGGGGGCTCGGGATGCGTGATATTTGGAATGACGGTGGTCTGCCATGATATATGTGGATACTTAAGGATTCCTCTTGATTTGAGGAGGGACGCGGAGCTTTGGCCGCGTACCTGACTCCCCCAGACCTATAGGAGATGGGTCCGTCGTGGCACAGTTGTGTAGGCAATGGTGGTGCCACGCCTGAATGACCTTATGTGGAGGTATTCGGGATAATGTTGGTTGGACAAGCTGGCCACATTGTGCGGGAAGGGGATATCTCGAGGTTTTATCCTTGAGGGGTTTGTCTAGACTACTCTATGCATTCTTGATCTCTGTTGTGGAGCGAAGAGGTGATAGAGGGCTAGTCGGACAAGGGTGTGGCCTACCCAAATAGGCAAGTCTTGTGAGCATCACAAGGTTATGTCTCACGGGGATCCACGGAAACTTTATCGGTCATGGAAAATAAGGAAGGCTTATGATATATCGATCGGTATATGTGCCTTGGAGCTGGGCCAAGGATCATGGATGGCCAAGAGGGTCATGCCAAGGAGAGGATGGCTTGATGCATTTATCATCCGATCGAAGATATTTACCTGATGGGGTAGACTTGGATGTCGATATCGTGGTAGTGCTCAATGTGTGAGTAGGCTGTGGATCGAAGATATTGGGTGGTGCGGTCATGTATCCCCAGGATCATGGTAATGCACAGTGATGGGCGAGCAGGCCATAAATATTGTCAAGCGATATGACCAAGGATGGAAAGGCATATCAAGGATGCAAGATCGAGATCGTGGCATAAGAGTTTATGGGGGAAGCTTGGATAGTCGAACCCCAGAGGACTCGAATGTGTACGATCATCTGTAGCTTGGGGGAGCTGTAGGTCATGTCAGCTTGGTAGTTTAGCTGGGCTGCATTAAAGATGGGTTTGCCCGGGCCTCATGCATAGTGGTGGCATTGTATGGTCGTGCTATGTAGATTTGGTATGTGTAGTACTGAAGGGTAGCTTGGTGGGTTGCGGATCAGTGACACAGTGGTTATGTCTTGGCACGAGGGTATGTTGAGGATCAAGACATCTGGGATGAGCAGTGCTTGACTTGAGGGGCAAAGCCTTAGAGTTGACACAGAGGTGTTGAGCTGTGGAGCACTCTTGGAAAGAGTCTATGTTATGGCATGGAGGTACGCATGAGCATTGCAGTTGATTCGAGGGGTCGGATTGCTTATGGGCACTTGAGGGTGTCATCTGTATTCAGTACAACAGTGTTGCCAGGCAGGGGCATAGAGGTGCAAGCTTGGCTATGTGGCTGGACTATTGCGTGCTTATTGGTATGTCCGAGGAAAGGACTCAAGAGGGCTGGCCTTGGTGTGTGGCATGCTGGGATGCTGCACGGGTGTTTGGATAAGAAAACACTCACCCCGTGATAGCGCCCCCTCCCCTGCCTCTCTGGCTGTCTCCCCCCTCCCCCTGGCGCTCGTGCCAACCCCCCACCCCCCATCGGTCTTCCCTTTCCTCTCCTCCTCACTGGCACTCGTGCCACCTCCCCAACCGATCTTCCTTCTCTTCTCCCCATCACCGGCACTCATGTCACACCCCCCACAACCCCCCTTCCCATCTTCTCTGTCATAACGCGCCCTACGCCCATGCGGCTCCAACACTGTGCCCTCCTCCCTCGCCCACGGTGCTCGGCCCCCACCACACTCCCACTCTCCCACCGCCACCTCCCCTCCCATGCCTCCTCCGCCTTCGATGGTGCCTGCGGCTTCCTGCGCCACTACCCCCTGCCATCTGTGGTTTCTCCGTGCCGCACCCCCCACCGCCATCCCCTCTTGCTCCTCCACCTTCGATGGCACAGAGAAGACGTTTTAAAGAAAAAAAAATGAAATAATCCTAATCTTTGAAATATTACAATTGATATTAGAGCAGACATAGTCCATGATTTACATGGATCAAAGAAAATTGCAGCATGGATCTATTTAAGCTGATCATGATTGAGATGCTTGCGATTAGATTTATGGTATTCGTAATTAGATTTGAATGGAGTTGGATCCTTAATATGGTGGGAATATGAGAGCTTAAATGATGGGAGTATATAAGGATGCATGCAGATGTGCTTGAGCTGACTCAACAATAAGGCGAATGGCTAGGCACGTGTGAGACTTTTTTATAATGCTGTTATGTTAGCTATTATCATGCGATTTATTGCATTACATGTTTTTATAATGGATGTTAAGATCTGATTATATATGATTTTTATACATGCTTAAACTATAAATTAAGATCTTCTAGTTTTGAGTGTAATTCACTTTTCCTCCTTACTTTTTGCTCATTTTTGAATATTTTGCCCGCAACGACCCAATATTTAATTGCTAAAAAGAATTTTAACTTATAGAAACCAAAATCTCCAATTTCATAGTAAAAGATAAATACTCATAAGTTCAACAAATTTAAAAAAAAAAAATTCAAAAAAATCAACAACAAGAATTACTTTTTGTGCATAAATACCATATTATAAGATGATATAGTCCCTTCTTATCTTATTAACTTATGCAACAAGAAACAAATGATATGCACTCTGTTTCTTAAAGCAGATGCAACCTTGATTTTTGATACATTAATATTTCTAAAATATTTTTTTTGTTCGCTCAAATTGAGTTCATACAAAGATAATTTATTAAAGTCAATTTAATGAGATCAGTCAAATTAAGCTTTTCTTTAAAAAAAATATACAGAATAACATGATTTTATATAGGATGGGTTTGCGATGCTCAAGACAAATATGAACAACTACCGCTCTAGCCAAAAGATCACGGCAAGAAGAAAATATATGAAGAGAAAAAAATTTGAAGCGTTTGCATGTGCGTGCATGCACGTATGTATATATAGCTAGTGACAAATATATAGGAGCACGAGTACTTTGAATTTTCAATACTTTAATAACCATTAGAAATGATGGCGAATACAATAGACGTTGATGCAAAACATATATAGGAGGCAGCTCATGTTACGATTTTAGATAGAACTGGGAAATTATTGCGGGCTAAAATTACAAACAACCATATAGCTAATGAGATCCATGTCATGTTGGAGGTACCCTTTCCAATTCCTGCGAGTGGATAAGAAGCTTGCATGGCAATGCCACATGGACCATCTGCATCATCGATGCCCCGAAGCAACCTCATATATCCATTTTCACCCCAAGTGATGCCCCATGAATTCTTCAGCAGCCAATATTTAGTTCCATCAGCTTTCTCAGCTATATCCATGTCTGTATGTAATCCTTTAACCATCTTTCCTGGAAGTCTGTAATTATTCCTTCTTGTGTTCTGTCTGGACATGTTCCTAAGCTCCCTCAGCTTCATTCTCTCAGCTGTAATGCCCTAACATAATAATAAAATATGAGTGGTTCTGCCTCCCATTTCATCAAAAAAAAAAAAAAAAAAAGTTCCATCAGCTGTTGTCCAGTAGGCCGTGGCAGTGACAGCATGGTCCAGATTAGTTCCACAATTACCCGTGAAGTCACTGCCGGAACAAAACCGAAAGTTTCTCCTGCTATACCCTCGATTGCAACAGAAACCGGCTGTTTTGATGACTCACTGTTCTTAGGTACATCTTCGTAGTCGCTGATAGCGGCTGCAACGGAAGAAGATTTCTTGATGTCACAGGGTTCCATGCATCCTTCGCCATGTAAGGATAATTAGCTTCCGTCCTTATCCCACCATTGCTGATCATGATGAATTTAAATGCATCATCCACTGGGCCCCCACCGCATCGTCCCACGAGTTGCTGCTCCGTTAACGAGGTCAATATTTGCCGGTGCTAATCTGAGTGAACCCTTCGGTAGCCGTGACGGCAGAAGAGCCCAACAAGGTATCCTATCCTATTTCATTTTATGTTGTTCATCAGATGATTAGTGATTAGTTTGTTGGATTTAACTCTTAATATAGCCTAATTATTCTTTAGCCATGTGTAACTCTATGGATCAGCCACATATACTGAATCAATTACAATAAGTCCAATTAATTAAAATATTCTATTCCTAATCAGATCTGAACTGGAGTTTAACTCTAATTAAGAATTAGACCTTTGATGAGACAAGACAAGCACATGTATAAATAGAGATGGTCTGATCCATTTCTCCAACTCTTAGAAGAGTGTGAACGATTCATATCAATCGTCCATATTGAGGAAGAGGATGAGGAGAGAGAAGACTTGATGCTTCACGGAAGAAAACCACACATTCTGTGGGCTACGGGATTATCATATTGGATGCACGATGATGCAAAGTATAATTTTTTATAATTATTTTATTTTTTACATAAATATTACAGCATGATCCAGACATAAAAATTTTAAATTATCTAACATCGTTAACCACTAGGCACGTACAACACATCATTCTTTAAAAGGCCTACATTTGGATATTTTATCTAATTACCACATTATTGGTCTTGATCTTTGATCGTACCACTCGATGGATTTTGCTGCTTACCGTTGCGACCGAGTAGTGCAAACGGATTACCAATTGGGATTTTAGCAGTGCCCCACCCACCTATAACTTTTTTGATTGTAAGCGTGCGTACAAATTCATGTACTCTCCTTTAACATGCAGGCCAGTGTAGCAAATCGCAGTTATCGCTCGTGTAACCTGCTTGGGTTTTTGAGAACAATAACAGGAGCATCACCTAATAAGATAAAGTATCAGATAAAATGTTTCGGAAACGATATTACTATGGCTCAAAGTGAGGATCTTCCCTAGCATGCAGAAGGGATATGCAACTAATGGTCATAAATCCATTTTATGTTTTATAGCGTGACGTATCAGATAATGCAATCATTGGTATATGAGAGATTTTTGGGTTGCTAATGTTCTGCATGATTTTTGTTTTACAATTATAGCGATGTTAGATCAATGATTTAATGCTTAAAAATTCTAAGATTGGAGAGGGGAAAAATCAAGAAATCTTGACCTACGAATCCGCATAACTAAAGTTTATCTTGAAGAAATCAAAGCACATAGACTTTTATGAAAACCACAATAATGAGTAATAGATATCAAAGCAAACCAACGGTCCAATCCGGCCTGGCAATGAAAATGTCTATTCCTAAATATATAACCATTAAATTATTATGCAAAGAAGAACTAATGTTAAGCCTAATTTATATTTTTGATATGTTTCTTGTTGGTGCAAAAATTTGCTTGCGTCGGAGAAGCTGGAGTCGAGGGAGTCGTGGTCGCCGCCGGGACCTGCAAAAGAAGTCTAAACCGGAGGTGGGGTTGCTCCGGCAAGACCCTCCGACGCTCAAGTCAGTTCTCTACCTCAACAAGAATGGAGTGCTCGAACGAAAATTTTAGCAGAGTTTTGGGATAGAATTTTTAGCTTAGAGAATAACGTATCTGGGGTTCCCCTTTTATAGGCGGAGGGAGCAACAGACTGATAGCAATGTTTGTAACCGTCTGGCAGTGGGCTGCCCATGGTCAGGAGGAGTTTGTTGCGAAGAGTAGTGGAGTGGAACCGTGGCTATCACCGGGACGTGCCACGTGGAGTCTGCCGCGGGGAGTGGAGTGGCGTCCGTTGTCGCGACTTGCCAGAGGATGGAGGAATCGTGCAGTATCCGTCGTAGGAAGTGGAGCAGTGTCATGGCCGTTACTGCGGCCTGCAAGGGAGTGATGGAGCCGTGCGGAATCTGTTGCAGGAGGTGGAGCAGAGTCGTGGCTGTTGCTGCGGCCTGCTAGTGGGTCCAAGCCTGTCGGCCGAAGTTCGGCTGGAGTGTCTGACGGAGAGAGGTGGCTAGCCACCCGTCTGAGAGGAGCTCGGAGTCCGGCTCCCGTAGGAGTCCGGACGAAGTCTTCCTTCAGTCGAAGTCGGAGATGAGGTCCGACTCCCGTGGGAGTCCAGACGGAGTCTTCCCGCAGACAGAGTCGGAGACGAGATCTGGCTCCCATAGGAGTCGGACGGAGTCCACCTGCAATTAAAGTCAGGGGTGAAGTCCGGCTCCCGTAGGAGTCCGGATGAAGTTTACCAGCAGTCGAAGTCGGGGATGAAGCCCGGCTCCCGTAGGAGTCCGGGCGGAGTCCATCTGCAATTGGTGTCGGGGGCGAAGTCTGGCTCCCGTAGGAGTCTGGATGAAGTCTGCTTGCAGTAGAAGCCGGGGACGAAGTCCGGCTCCCATAGGAGTCCGGACGCAGTTCACTTGCAATTGGCGTTGGGGGCGAAGTTCGGCTCCCGTAGGAGTCTGGGCGAAGTCCACCTACAATTAGAGTCAGGGACGAAGTCCGGCTCCCGTAGGAGTCCGGATGAAGTTTACCAGCAGTCGAAGTCGGGGATGAAGCCCGACTCCCGTAGGAGTCCGGGCAGAGTCCACCTGTAATTGGCGTCGAGGGCGAAGTCCGGCTTCCGTAGGAGTCCGGATGAAGTCTGCTTGCAGTAGAAGCCTGGGACGAAGTCCGGCTCCCGTAGGAGTCCGGACGCAGTTCACTTGCAATTGGCGTCGGGGGCGAAGTCCGGCTCCCGTAGGAGTCTGGGCGAAGTCCACTTGCAATTAAAGTCAAGGGCAAAGTCCGGCTCCCGTAGGAGTCCGGATGAAGTTTACCAGTAGTCGAAGTCGGGGATGAAGCCCGGCTCCCGTAGCAGTCCGGGCGGAGTCCACCTGTAATTGGCGTCGGAGGCGAAGTCCGGCTCCCGTAGGAGTTCGGATGAAGTCTGCTTACAGTAGAAGTCGGGGACGAAGTCCGGCTCCCGTAGGAGTCCGGACGCAGTTCACTTGCAATTGACATCGGGGGTGAAGTCCGACTCCCGTAGGAGTCCGGATGAAGTCTGCTTGCAGTAGAAGCCGGGGATGAAGTTCGGCTCCCGTAGGAGTCCGGATGTAGTTCACTTGCAATTGGCGTGGGGGGTGAAGTCCGGCTCCCGTAGGAGTCTGGGCGAAGTCCACCTGCAATTAAAGTCAGGGGCGAAGTCCGGCTCTCATAGGAGTCCGGATGAAGTTTACCAGCAGTCGAAGTCGGAGATGAAGCCCGGCTCCCGTAGGAGTCCGAGCGGAGTCCACCTGCAATTGGCGTCGGGGGCGAAGTCCGGCTCCCGTAGGAGTCTGGATGAAGTCTTCCTGCAGTCGGAGTTGGGGACGAAGTTCGGCTCCCGTAGGAGTCCGGGCGAAGTCTTCTTGCAACCAGAGTTGGGGACGAGGTCCGGCTCCCGTAGCAGTCCGGATGGGGTCTGCCTGCAGTTGAAGTCGAGGAAGAAGTCCGGCTCCCGTAGGAGTCCGGATGAAGTCTTCCTTCATGTGAAGTTGGGGGCGAAGTCCGGCTCCCGTAGGAGCCCGGACGAAGTCTACCTGCAATTGGAGTTGTGGGTGAAGTCCGGCTCCCGTAGGAGTCCGGATGAAGTTTACCTGTAAGTGAAGTCATGGGCGGAGCCCGGCTCCCCTAGGAGTCCGGGCGAAGCCTGCAGGTGAAGTCATGGGCGGAGTCCGGCTCCCGTAGGAGTCCGGATGAAGTCTGCCTGCAATTGGAGTCGTGGGCGTAGTCTGGCTCCCGTAGGAGTCCGGACGAAGTCTGTCTGCAATTGGAGTCGTGGGCGGAGTCCGGCTCCCGTAGGATTCCGGGCGAAGTCTTCCTGCAACCAGAGTTGGGGATGAGGTCCGGCTCCCGTAGGAGTCCGGACGTCGCGAAGAATCCGATCGACGCTGGTGGGATCCTGTCCGTCGGCAAAAACTTGGGAGTGTTGCGGAGGCTCGACCGCCTGAGAGGTTTGAAGAAATGTTGTCAGAGGTCGGAAGTTGGTTGGATCCCCGGAGGGTCACTCCTGTCACGAACTTCGGCTAGGGAGGTATTTTATACCCAACACCAGTCTCCCTACTTCCAAGTTCAAATTTCGAATGAAGTACAGAGAAATTTTTGCAGCCGAAGTTGTCCCCTTGAATCCTGTGCACGATCGCCCTCAGATATTTTGGCATTAAATGCGCGCGTGCTGGAGTCTTTTCGAATCAAGGTGATTTGAAGGGACCTTTCGAAATTCCCGCTGGTACGTTGGCCCAGGTACGGCGCAGTAATGGCTCCGTCAGCTGTCAGTCGCTTTTAGCCGCCTGCCATGGCGAGTGGGATACGTGTCGAGCGCGGGTCGGTCTGGGCGGATTCGCGATTATTATGGCACCGGATCCCAGGGTCTATTTAAACCCGCCCTTCCGCCTTTTGTCGTCGTCCTTTTCCGCTTCTTAGATATTTCTTTAGTTTCAGTTGCTCCGAATTCCTTTAGGTTTTTGATAGGATTGCTCTCCCTTTGCCACGTAGTCGAAGTTCAGCCATCCCTTTCTTTGTTTAGGCATTTTTACACTTTCAAACGTCATCCTTCGGTGAAGGACTGGTAATATTTCTCTCCCCAGTTTGGCAAGAAGGGGTTGCTGAAAGGTGCTCCCTCTTCAATCCACAACTGGAAGGGGAAGTACCTCTTCGTCCACTGCCCGACTTTGAGGCTGGGCCTGCCCCTTTAGGGCTTTCTGAGGGACTCTGTCCGTCAGGCTCCCAGCCTGGGGGAGGGCGACCTTCAGGCTACCCGGAAGCTTCTTGACTATTCCGCCCCTTCCCTTCCCAACCTTCTGAAGGAGCAATTTTTGTTCAACATCGGCTTGAGCCCTCAGGATCCTACGAGTATTCCATCTTTTCTTTTCTCTTCTTTTCTTCCATCCTTCTTCTTTTTCTTTCCCCTTTTTTTTTCTCTTTCTCTTTTTTTTTTTTTGCATGTCACTTCTTCCTTTTTCGCCCCATCGCTGATTTTTTATTTGATTTTTTTTTTCAGGAATGGATGACGAAGCAGCACGGATGCTCGCCAGGGGCCTCAAGGCCCACAAAAGAAAAGGCACCGTGGCCTCCGGATCAGCAAAGAAGGCCAGAGTGGAGGAGATGAGCTCGGCTGTGCCTGTCCAGGTGGCTCCCGCGGTCGACGTTCCTTCGGATGTCGAACCATCGGCTCCCCAGGCCTCTTCGAGGAGTCCCCCCATCGGGGCTCCCATTTCGGGGGTCCGTTCCATGGAGGTGCCCGTAGTCGAGAGGGGGAGGAGAAGGAAGTCGGTGGCCCGCAGGGTGAGTAGCCACCGAGCCACCGTTGAAGAGTCCCTTGGCTCCGAAGAAGAGTCAGAGAATTCCTTCAATGATAGGGACTTGATCAAGCGGTTGATCGACGGCTGCATTCTGTCCGAAGTCATCGAGAGGATTGATCGCACCGATCCTGAGCAGCGGGTTTGGGATTCCCTAGAGTCCTTTCTCGAGGTAAACAAATCTTCATTTAATTGGCTTTTCGACCCTTGTTCTGATCCCCTAGCCGCCCTTGCAGATTGGGCACCAGCTCCTTGCCAATATCGAGGCGACGAATCAGGCGAGGAGGGATGCCATCCAGGTGGAGGAGCGTCGTCGGACCGAAGTCACCCGCCTCCAAGAAAAGGTTGCTGAGGTAGCCAACCTCCAAGAGGTCCTGGAAAGGGAGAAGCAGGCCCTGGAGCAAGAGAAGTAGACCTCGGAGGAGATGGCGAGGAAGGCGGAGGCCGAGGTTGCCAATTTGGCGGAGCAGATCCCGATCCTGGTCTCGGAGGCCAGGGTTCTGGCGGTGGAGGAGTTCAAGGCCTCTGCGGAGATGAGGGACCTGAACGTCAACTTCAGCCAGGAGGCCTTCATCAAAGGATTCGAGCTGTGCCAGGAGAAGGTGGTTCGAAAATTTTTCGAGCTCGACCTCAGCTTCTTGGGTGAGGGGTCTAAAGACGAAGCCGGTCTCTCCCCCACTGTTACTGCCACTGCAGCGCCCCTTCCAGGAATGCCGGACTCTCCAACCCCCGTTTCAGAGGTCTGAGACCTCTGACTTTGTATTTTTCTTTTATTGTAATTTTTCTTTCCCTTTTGTCTTTAAGAAATATCCAATCAATAAAGTTGAATTTCTCATCGTGGATGGCTTCTCCTCTCTTCCCTCCTTTTTTATTTTTCTTTCTGCAATGGGACGCACTTTGACGCTTTTGTCTCCCGATGGCAGTGTTCTGCCGTAGCACTTCCCCTACCACGGGGGATCCCACTGAAGTCCACGATCCAGCGTTTGAAGAAGGAAGTTCATCATTTGACGAAGAGGTCGAAGAAGATGGATGGCGAACTTCGCAGGTTGAGGGAGAGCCACTCTGAAGCCACCGCGGAGGCCACCCACTTTCAGAATCTCCACGTGAAAGGGATCATGGAGTACAGTTGGAGGAAGGCGAACTTCATGAAGGAGCTTGAGGAACACAAGAAGCACACCAGCGATCGAATTTGGGCTCAAGCTGCCAAGATCAGTTATCTCAGAGTGGAGCTGTCAGCTGCCCAGGAGAGGATTGGCCAGTTGGAAGGAAGTTCATCCCGATTTTTGACTCAGGCCGACAGCGATCGGGAGTGGCCGAAGAAGGTCTCTGACCTCCAGCAACAGCTCCAAGATGCCGAGGCAAGCTATGATGCGTATCGGGTTGGCTGACGCAAACAGGTGGACGAATACAAGGGGAGGCTCAGGATGGCGACCGACGAGATTGTCCGCCTTCGAAGGCAGCTAGCTGAGGGGGCTCAATCTGCTTCTGCTCAGGATTCCGATGAACTCCAATCCCTGAGAAGGACCGCAGAAGAACTATCCGTCGCTCTTGGGGAGGGGAAGGCCGAGCTGCAGTAATTGAAGATCCAGCTGGTGTACGAGCAGGGGGCAGTCAAGGATGCGGAGGCAGAATCTGAGGTCCTGAGAAAGAGGCGTCGAGAGGCGGAGAATGAAAGCCAGCGACTCCATCGGATGTTTCAGGATATGCTGCTGAAAAAGAGAGAGCTAGAAGAAGAAGTTGAAAATCTGAGGCAGTCCTTGATAAGGAGTGAAGCAGATAATTCAAGGTCGGAAGGAGCAGAGCTTCCCTAGGGCTCTTTGGCCTTCCGTCTTTCCATGTATATATTTTCTCTTTTGTTGTTTTATTTCATTTTTATGGTTTTGCTTTTCTTCTTTTAGTCTTCTGGGCTTCGTGGTGTATATTTCGTGAATGAAATGAAAAGAGAATTTTGTGTTACCTCGTCCATGTATTGTATCAAATTATCGTCCGCCGAACTTCTTTTGTCTTTTGACTTGTTCGACGTCGACGTCATTTGGAGGTGCCCAATCGTTGCCACGCTGATTTGCTTTTCTTGTCGTTCATGGCCGTAGGCTCGAGCTCGGTGGTCCAAACTCTGCGTTACCTCGAAGGGGTCATTATTTTCTTGACCTGTGTCGAGAGCCTTCTTAAAGACCGAGGATGTTTGATAGGGACTTTCCGTCTTTGTTGAGACGAGGTTCCCTAAGTCTTTGGTGTGGTTTATTTTTCATCTGTTGTCGATGTAATTCGTCACTTTTCTTTTTAATTTTCCTCCTCTTTTTCGAGTGAGGGTCCTCTCCTTGGTTTTTGTGGGGTCGCGTAGAAGTGTAGAAGTGCCATTGATGGGACGTTTCCCTTTATCCAATTTTGTTGGGCAGTCGGGTTTTTGTCATCGTCAGGACGAGGTTCTCCTTCTGTTCTTGACATAGTCGATCTCAGCTTAGGTTAGGATGAGGTTCTCCTCCTGTTTCCAACGGAGCTGTAGGGGCACATAAGGGTCGTTGCAAGGGCCTCTCCCCCCATCCGGTCTAAAAAAATCGAGTCTTCGACTTTGCTCATGTCAGGACGAGGTTCTCCTCCTGTTCCTAACTTGGCTGTGGGGGCATATTAGGGCGTTGTAGGGCCTCTCCCCCCATCCGATCTAAAAGAACCGGACCTTTGACTTTGCTCATGTTAGGGCGAGGTTCTCCTCCTGTCCTTAACATGGCTGTGGGGGTGCAAAAGGGTGTTGTAGGGCCTCTCCCCCCATCCGGTCTAAAAGAACCAGATCTTTGACTTTGCTCATGTTAGGACGAGGTTCTCCTCCTGTCCCTAACATGGCTGTGGGGGCGCATAAGGACGTTGTAGGGCCTCTCCTCCTATCCGGTCTAAAATAATCGGGTCTTTGACTTTGCTCATGTTAGGGCGAGGTTCTCCTCCTGTCCCTAACATGGCTGTGGGGGTGCATAAGGGCCATTATATGGGCCTCTCTCCCGATCCGATCTTAAAATAATCGGACTTTCATTTTGCTCATGTTAGGATGAGGTTCTCTTCTTGTTCCTAACATGACCATGGGGGCACTTAAGGATCGTTATATGGGTCTCTCCCCCGATCCGATCTTAAAATAATCGGACTTTCATTTTGCTCATGTTAGGACGAGGTTCTCCTCCTGTTCCTAACATGACCATAGGGGCACTTAAGGGCCGTTATATGGGCCTCTCTCCCGATCCGATCTTAAAAAAATCGGACTTTCATTTTGCTCATATTAGGATGAGGTTCTCCTCCTGTTCCTAACATGACCATGGGGGCACTTAAGGGTCGTTATATGGGCCTCTCCTCCGATCTGATTTTAAAATAATCAGACTTTCATTTTGCTCATGTTAGGATGAGGTTCTCCTTCTGTTCCTAACATGACCTTGTTTTGATTGTTTGAAGGGGTTATCCCCAGTCGTAACAAGTCCATGCCAAAAGGGAAAGACATACAAAGTCGAAAGAAATTTTGATTCAAAGAAAAGTCGTTAGTAATACATTTACAGATTTTTCAAGTTCCATGGTCGTGGAAGGTCTGCCCCTCCTTGAGGTCCTCCGGTGGCGGAGTTGATGGTCCCGATTGGAGGCCGATCTCCGGGCTGCTCTTTCCTCCTCGGCAGCTCAGGCTGCGGCAGGGCCCGTGAGCGATCTTCTCTACCCTCAGGCCGGCGCCGAATAAATCTATCGAGTCGACCTCGCCGGATGAGCTCCTCGATCTCGTCTCAGAGCTGGATGCATTCCTCCGTGTCGTGGCCGTGGTCATGATGGTAGAGGCAGAACTTATTGGGGTTGTGCTTCTCGGGGTGCGTGCGCATCCTCTTTGGCCTTGGGAGCTGCTCTCTGACTTCCATCAGCACCTGAGTTTTCTATGCGTTGAGGGGGCATAGTTGCGAAACCTCCCTGGGAGAGAGCCTCACCGAGCTTGACACTCCGGGCTTCCCTGCGTGCTCGAGGAGGAGTCTGGCACGCTTGTGCCCAGGAGGAGTTCGAGAACGTGACCGAGCTTCTCTCGATCCTTTTTCGACTGTGGGCTTATTCGAGTCTCCCGCCTGCCGCTCTCTCGCAGTCTCCTCATCCTTCATCTTGAAGGCTTCTTTCGCTCGGGCATACCCTTCGGCCCGAGCCAACAGATCAGCAAAATCCCTGGGGTACTTCTTCTCCAGGGAGAACAAAAGGTCGTTCTTCTGAAGGCCGCCCTTCAGAGCGGCCATTGCTACCGACTGGTCCAAGTTTCGGACCTCCAGCACGGCGACATTGAAACGGTTGATGTAGGTCCGAATGGACTCCCCCTCCCTCTGCTTGATGTTGATGAGGGACTCCGAGCCCTTCCGGGGATGCCGGCTGCTAACTAAATGAGCCACACACTGGTGGCTCATCTGATCAAAGGAAAAGATGGTACCCGGCTTCAGTGCCGAGTACCAGTTTCTAGCCGCTCCCTTCAAGGTGGATGGGAAGGCTCAGCAAAAAATGGCGTCGGGCGCGCCATGAAGCAGCATCATTGTCCGGAAGGCCTCCAGGTGGTCAACCAGATCCGAAGTTCCGTCGTAACTTTCAAACTGGGGGAGCTTGAAGTTCGGCAGGATTGGCTCCTGCATGATCATTTGAGAAAAGGGGGGGTCAGTACAAATATCCTCACCATAAGCGGGGGGAGCGTAGCGGAATTCTTCGATCCGTCGGTTCATCTCCTGAAGCCTCCAGTCCAGAAAATCCTCTCGACTACGGGTCTCGAGGATCTTCTGGCAGGATGGAGGTAGAGATCTTCCTGGGGTGGAATCGTGGTCTGACTGGGGGCTTTCCACCCTTGGATTCGTCTTTCCGGAAAAGACTGGGCGGCTGGCCCAAGTGGCCCATCCCACCGTCGGATTTTGCAGTTCTGACGATGCTCTTTTCGGTCGCACTGATGCCTGCGGCTGCTGCTGCTGTTGCATGGCCTGCACAGCTTCAGTGAGGCCTCTGACCTGCTGCACCAGTAGGTCGAATTACTCCCCGCCAACCGCCATTGCCGGCGGAGGGGATAGAGGCTGGGAGACTGGAGGTGAGGTCGGAGCCTGAGATCTGGCCGCGGAGGCCGTGGATCGCCGTGTGGATGCTTTGCGGGGAGGCATCGAGCGAAGACCTAGTGGGGGAAGGAGGAGTGGATGTCGAGGAAGGTGACCGGAGGCGGTCCCGTTGAGCGCTCCTTTAAGAACAAGGGTACTGCGAAGATACAGCCCCTTCCTCTAGCGCCAATCCTGTTGGTGCAAAAATCCGCTTGCACCGGAGAAGCTGGAGTCGAGGGAGTCGCGGTAGCCGCCGGGACCTGCAAAAGAAGTCTAAACTGGAGGTGGGGTTGCTCCAGCAAGATCCTCCGATGCTCAAGTCAGTTCTCTGCCTCAACAAGAATGGAGTGCTCGAACGAAAATTTTAGTAGAGTTTTGGGATAGAATTTTTAGCTTAGAGAATAACGTATCTGGGGTTCCCCTTGTATAGACGGAGGGAGGAACAGACTGATAGCGATATTTGTAACCGTCTGGCAGTGGGCTACCCATGGTCAGGAGAAGTTTGTTGCGAAGAGTAGTGGAGTGGAACCGTGGCTATCATCGGGACGTGCCATGTGGAGTCTGTCGTGGGGAGTGGAGCGGCGTCCGTTGTCGCGACTTGCCAGAGGATGGAGGAATCACACGGTATCCGTCGCAGGAAGTGGAGTAGGATCGTGGCCATTATTGTGGCCTGCCAGGGAGTGATGGAGCCGCACGAAATCCGTCGCAGGAAGTGGAGCAGTGTCGTGGCCCTTACTGCGGCCTGCCACGGAGTGATGGAGCCGCACAGAATCTGTTGCAGGAGGTGGAGTAGGGTCGTGGCTGTTGCTGCGGCCTGCCAGTGGGTCCAGGCCTGTCGGCCGAAGTTCGACTGGAGTGTCTGGCGGAGAGAGGTGGCTAGCCACCCGTCTGAGAGGAGCTCAGAGTCTGGCTCCCGTAGGAGTCCGGATGAAGTCTTCCTTCAGTCGAAGTCGGAGATGAGGTCCGACTCCCGTGGGAGTCCGGACGGAGTCTTCCCGCAGACGGAGTCGGAGACGAGATCTGGCTCCCGTAGGAGTCCGGACGAAGTCCACCTGCAATTAAAGTCAGGGGCGAAGTTCGGCTTCCGTAGGAGTCCAGATGAAGTTTACCAGCAGTCGAAGTCGGGGATGAAGCCCTCCTCCCGTAGGAGTCCGGGCGAAGTCCACCTGCAATTGGCGTCGGGGGCGAAGTCCGGCTCCCGTAAGAGTCCGGATGAAGTCTGCTTGCAGTAGAAGCCGGAGACGAAGTCCGGCTCCCGTAGGAGTCCGGACGCAGTTCACTTGCAATTGGCATCGGGGGCGAAGTCCGGCTCCCGTAGGAGTCTGGGTGAAGTCCACCTGCAATTAAAGTCAGGGGCGAAGTCCGGCTCCCGTAGGAGTCCGGATGAAGTTTACCAGTAGTCAAAGTCGGGGATGAAGCCCGGCTCCCTTAGGAGTCCGGGCGGAGTCCACCTATAATTGGCGTCGGGGGTCTCGTAGGAGTCCGGATGAAGTCTGCTTGCAGTAGAAGCCGGAGACGAAGTTCGGCTTCCGTAGGAGTCCGGACGCAGTTCATTTGCAATTGGCGTCGGAGGCGAAGTCCGGCTCCCGTAGGAGTCTGGGCGAAGTCCACCTGCAATTAAAGTCAGGGGCAAAGTCCGGCTCCCGTAGGAGTCCGGATGAAGTTTACCAGCAGTCGAAGTTGGGGATGAAGTCCGGCTCCCGTAGGAGTCTGGGTGGAGTCCACCTGCAATTGGCGTCGGGGGCGAAGTCCGGCTCCCGTAGGAGTCCGGATGAAGTCTGCTTGCAGTAGAAGTCGGGGACGAAGTCCGGCTCCCGTAGGAGTCCGGACACAGTTCACTTGCAATTGGCGTCGGGGGCGAAGTCCGGCTCCCGTAGGAGTCTGGATGAAGTCTGCTTGCAGTAGAAGCCGGGGACGAAGTCCGGCTCCCGTAGGAGTCCGAACGTAGTTCACTTGCAATTGGCATCGGGGGCGAAGTCCGGCTCCCGTAGGAGTCTGGGCGAAGTCCACCTGCAATTAAAGTCAGGGGCGAAGTCTGGCTCCCGTAGGAGTCCGGATGAAGTTTACCAGCAGTCGAAGTCGGGGATGATGCCCGGCTCCCGTAGGAGTCCGGGTGGAGTCCACCTGTAATTGGCATCGGGGGCGAAGTCCGGCTCCCGTAGGAGTCCGGATGAAGTCTTCCTGCAGCCGGAGTTGGGGACGAGGTTCGGCTCCCGTAGGAGTCCGGACGAAGTCTTCTTGCAACCAGAGTTGGGGACGAGGTCCGGCTCCCGTAGCAGTCCGGATGGGGTCTGCCTGCAGTTGAAGTCGAGGACGAAGTTCGGCTCCCGTAGGAGTCCGGATGAAGTCTTCCTTCATGTGAAGTTGGGGGCGAAGTCCGGCTCCCGTAGGAGCCCGGACGAAGTCTACCTGCAATTGGAGTTGTGGGTGAAGTCCGGCTCCCGTAGGAGTCCGGACGAAGTTTACCTGTAAGTGAAGTCGTGGGCGGAGCCCGGCTCCCGTAGGAGTCCGGGCGAAGCCTGCAGGTGAAGTCATGGGTGGAGTCCGGCTCCCGTAGGAGTCCGGACGAAGTCTGCCTGCAATTGGAGTCGTGGGCGGAGTCCGGCTCCCGTAGGAGTCCGGACGAAGTCTGCCTGCAATTGTCAGAGAACCTTGATTGGTATATTGGTGCACAAAAATCTTATGGATCATGTTTAATTTGCCTTCTCTAACCCATTGCCGGGTGATCCGAATAGGAGAAAATAACAAAAAATTA
Organism: Elaeis guineensis; assembly: GCF_000442705.2. Taxonomy (NCBI): domain Eukaryota; kingdom Viridiplantae; phylum Streptophyta; class Magnoliopsida; order Arecales; family Arecaceae; genus Elaeis; species Elaeis guineensis. Next base: position 121,250,754 of record NC_025994.2, on the reverse strand, counting down.
TCTTCTAAATCAAGCAAACATCAAACATAATAACCAACTAATATCTTAGATTCATTGACCACACAAAGCAGCCTCGTAGTACAACTACAAATAGGAGCAAGTCTCAACACTACAAGATGACTTTGCCTAACAAAGCACTAATACATAAGATATTACATGATATAGATATCATTCTCTCTCTTTTATTTTTTTCATTCTTTTTTTTCTTTTCGTAAAGATTCCTCTTAGTTATTAGTAAGGTGTCTTAGGACGTAGAAGATCGTTGAATTTATGCTGTTGGGTAAGAAGCAAGCTTGGCAATACCACAAAGCCCTTCCGGTGCACTAACGTCACGCTGGATGCGCATGTATCCTTTCTCACCCCAAGTTGTACCCCACGAATTCTTGAGCAGCCAATATTTGGTCCCATCCTCAGCTGTCCCGTAACCAATAGCAGTCACAGCATGGTCCATATTAGTTTCACATGGGCCAGCGAAGATGCCACTGGAGTAGTGCTGGAAGTCTTGCCCACCACCATCAATGCCAACTGAAACAGGCTGCTTTGAGACTGCCTGTAAGAGCGAGGACTCATCATTTACGGGCACGTTCTGGTAGCCGCTGATGGTAGCTGCCGATGATGATGCCTTGTTGGTGTCACAAGTGCCATCAGCTGCCATGTAAGGATAATTCTCTTCAGTTGTTATCCCTCCATTATCAATGACGTATTGGAAGGCACGAGTCATGAATCCCCCGTGGCATCCTCGGTTTCCATCTTTGACGTCACAGTCTACAACTTGTTGCTCCGACAAGGAGACCAAGTTGCCATTGTTGATTTGAGTAATCCCTTCAATGGCTGCTACAGTGGAGAATGCCCAACAGCACCCTACATACATGTTGTTGGTTAGATGACTTGTTCGATGTTACTTGG